>NW_024427868.1:0-55984 GCF_017562075.2 Anopheles merus
ATAAATACGAGCAAAACATGAAACAAATCAATCGAACGTAAAGAATCACGCACTTTTTTGTCGCATCAATAGTTTCATATCTTCAGAACAGAGTTCCAACAGCTAGTAATTGAGATCATTAATAACAAAACAACATGCCAAAAATGGTACGTTGCGTGAAGTAGATTACCATATCTAGCGAGTTGAAAAGGCAAATGGAATAAAAGCAAAGCTTCGCCATGAACACACACAAAAAATCGATACACTGAGACTTTGTTCGTTGCAAAAAAGGGACCAAACCCACTCGAGACAGTTTGTCTTGTCTTTGGTGGCCTCGTGCTCCCGGTCTTCACTCCACTCCTCATTACCGGTGCACGCCAGGTGAGAAGTAGCAAAAAAAAAGGACATCAACAAAGAAAAGCGAAAGCTCCCTAATAAGGATGGCAGCGCCTACTGAGTGCCACAAGCACACACAGACACACACAACACCATCACCATTATTTTATCTCCCAAAAGTGCTCGGTAGGGACGCAGCACACACCGGCCAACGTGACATTCAAGACCATACTTTCGAGGTCATTTGCAACCGAATACCCTTGAACGTGCGAACATCGGCGCGGTGACACAGCAGCACACTCTGTGCGGAAAGAATTAAACCCATTCTTGCCAGTTGCTTATCTTCGTTTATTCCGTCTCCCGTCTCAGATCAAAGGTTCTACTGCTTTTTTATTAATCGCTGCAAAAAATACGGCAAACACGCACGACCCGCCGTGGGGAATGATTTCATCAAATTCACATTCAGCGCGCGAGAGGGAGCGCGAGAGGCCAGCCAGGCAGCACCACTCTCTCCGTGGGTTGCGTTTTTTAATCTTCTCCTCGGTTGGAAGTACAAGAGAGGGGGATGATTATGGCGGAGAAATAGGGAGGGTTGGGGTTCGGTTTATCACTCACCTCAGCGCCAGCGGTACCATGGACAGGATCTGCCGGAACGAGGGGCGCAAGTTTTGGTTGCGGGTGTCGCTAAAGACATGGTTGAACTTGAGCTTTAAGCCGTACTGCGGCACGGCGGCCACTTGTTGTTTAAAGTCGCTCATCGATTGCACACTGTCACCGTCCATCGTTGCACCGGTTGGAGGCGAAGGGTCGGGTTGTATCAGATGTTATCAGAAAATTGCACACAAATACACACAGGCACACCTGTGACAAACACCACTTAAAAGCACTGTATTTTCACTATCTGTACGGGAAACTCGCTTCTAATGCACTTTCTTTGTTGCTATACACACGGCTCACAGGGCTACCGAAAACCACGTAGGCTGCACAGAAAGCTCCCGCAAAACCCTCCCTAGTGGCGATGTATAATTGAGCACAATCTCGATTCCCCCACACACTACGGCCTTTCTTCACTCTTCTAACACCGTGACACCTGCACACTA
The DNA here is from genome assembly GCF_017562075.2 of Anopheles merus. Lineage (NCBI taxonomy): Eukaryota > Metazoa > Arthropoda > Insecta > Diptera > Culicidae > Anopheles > Anopheles merus. Next base: position 1,416 of record NW_024427868.1, read on the forward strand.
TCACAGCAAAACGCACAGAAAGCACACCGATTTACTAAAAAAACACTTATCACACAACAATCACACCGTGTGGTATAGGTACTCACACACACGCACACACTGGTTTTTTGTTACCTTTTCCGGCCCTTAGTGCACTAGCGTAGGGCAGAGGGTAAATGCAACAATTCTTCTTCGCGGTCACTTTCACCGTTCCCGTGCCGAACGTCGACTGGGCGCTCTCGCTCACCGTGCAGCAACTATTGTTTCGCGACTGTGTGTGTCGGTCGGTCGGTCGGCCCGTGTGTCTTTCGCGGCTGTCACACGCGTGTGCTTGCTTTGGTGCGTGCGTACGAGAGCATAAACAGCCCGAGCGAGTTGGCTGCTCTGGCAGCAGGAGCGGACGAAGTTTCTACATAGTGGCGCACTATGGTTACGGCGGTGTCAAAATGTGGGATAAACGAATTTCCTGTAGTTAGTGAATCTATTAAAAAATGATAATATTATTTGTTGTTTTGTGGGTAGTTAACAATACTACTGGAGTTACACAAACAAATTAGAATAACCAGTAGTTTAGTGCCGTACGATTTTATGTTTCAATAGTATACGAAGCATTATCCTAGCCTATCCATTTCTATGAATTGTTAGAAAAATATATGCTCACTTAATGTATCATGTTGATAGCAATTGAAAAAGGTGAATGAGGCCAATCGGCTCAAAGTCTTAAGAAAAAAAAAGTTGATCACAAATATTTTAAAAATATTGCTTTCAGATATAAGAAGAAAAATCTACTAATAAAAATGTATGTTTAATTTAATCTTGTTCAAATGATTTTTGCGTTTTGTGTACTTCATAAATATTTCACGCATTTTTAATTTAATTTTTATAAGAATAATGTTTTACAATTACTTTACTTTACTTTACTTATTTTATAGAGATTAGAATTCGCCTCTATGTTTTACAATTGATATAGTTAGATTCACCAAATTGCCTTCAACTCTTCTATTTTACACTGAGTCACAAATATCTTCAAATGTCAGTCACTGCGATATTTAACATATTAACAATATTAATAATGTAGTTACATATTAAAATATTAAATCAATTAAACAATTATGAAGCATTTCCCCATTAAAATAGTGGTCCGGCAACCAATTTGCTTATATGTACAGACTCATATTTTTTTTGTAAAGATTATGTGTGAATCATTTATGTGTCTAATGGAAACAATCATTCGAATTAGTAATTTATGCAAAATGTAAGATATGTTTTGTTTTACCTTTTTTTGTTCACAATATTTACATTTGTATGATACTAAAAGATTCCATAGTCCCAATGAACCGAACAGTAAAAGTGCGGTTTACACACACTGTCAACATGCGCTACGTACATCTTAGGTCATAAATACGCAAGCTAACAAAAAAACAGTAAAAAAAATGTAAAAATAATGTAAAGGTTTGAAAAAATAGCTGTAAAAGTAATATTAAAAAATAAAGTAATATAAATTAATATTTAATATTACCGCACAAATCTGATTCGGATGTTAACAGTACAAGTACAAATCTCACAGAACGGGAGACAAACGGTATCTCGTTAAAGGAAGTTTTATAATATTTATAGTTTAACACCTGCCACACTGTTACACAATACCTTTCTTACTAGCTGATTGTAATCCCTATTCTTGAACACACTCATCCCCACAGAGCATAGCGGCTCGTAGCCTTCCAGCTAGGACCTTCGAATCGATTGCTTTTGCAGAGCAACAACCGGCTCCATGTGTGTCCTTACTTTTGCGCTCCCTTTCCTGCCTGTAACACCCCTGTACACATACAATAAGAGGAAAACAATGAGAGAACATTCCCGAACTGGTACTGGTAGGACACAAAGTGCATTATTATTAGGATTATCTTTCCTCCACATATCAGGCAAACTGCTGCGCACGAACACATCTTATCGTACCTGATATGTTCTCCTTTACACTTGCAGGGGTTGCGGTGTGCTAGCTGGATTGAGTTTCGATCGAAAAAATAAACGCAACGCAAAATACATCTCATATCTCTTAAGCGTATTATTCCGTAATTATCTTCCTGCCTGGTTAAAAGATGACCGACGCACGCAACACGCGGCTAGTCGAACCGGATGATAGTCGAGGAACATATGTTAAATCTGAACACCACACGTCCAGTGTCAATGGACAGTGTGCTAGCGATAAGCTTACTTAAATACAAAACTAAGGATCGATAAATAGGACCGGCTGATGGATAGGGTAGCACACACTACGTAGAAGCGGCACGGTGCATCATGAACCAGCCTGTTGCTCATTAACGCCCTGCTTAACTATTCTCGCTAACTGCTAAAGGAACACATCGTTTCACATTTACATGTATATATATTATCTCTTCCTTGCCTGTTGCTTAACTTATAGTATAAAATTAGAGGGAAAACAGAAAAAAAATCGGCTTCCATGGCGGCCCTTCTTCCTGCGCATAACTTCCCCGCAAGAACCTGTCTTCAGTTGCGCAAGCGACGTAGCGATCGCGCGCATCGGTTACATGTTGCTGAACACAATTTTCCCGGTTTGCATGTAGTATGTTCTTTAGAACTGTTATGACTTTTTTTAAATGCTTCTCCCGTATCTAACGAAACTAGGTTGGAGATTGTAATATTATTTTTTTGCATTTATGTCGTTTCTATTGATTGTACGCAAAACGTGTGTTTCATATAATGTATATCAATATAAAAAAACCCCTCCTATCTGCGAACAAGAAAGGAAATCTAAATTGCACTATCCTTATTCCACTGGCTTGTTGCTGCTGTACACGACTGTTTTTTGTTTTAGTTAAAGTTATTTTGAACGTGTTTGCCATTGGCGAAACACTGGCTGTGAATTGGCTATTATATTGATATTTTTGCAAGTAAAGTCTATTGAGTCTTTGTTGGCATTTGTTTGGGGTGTATATGACTGTATATGAAGGATAATCGATCGGTTGGGCATGGTCGTGAAACAGAGGAACGACCATTCTAGTGACAGAGTAAGCATAAAAGTTAGTTTAAAAATGAATTCGACAGTGAGCTCGTGCGTACCCATCATCCTACGAGGCCCGGAGCTTATTTTACACGTTGCGTGGTTTGAAAAGAGGAAAGTGCGATTAGGAAAGTGCTGCTGGAGGGGCATTTTGGACTGTTGTGGAAAATAAATATTAAAGCTTGTATGATCATATATTCCGTACGTACTACATAAGAGGGGTTTACTTTTTTGTCGTTTTTACGCTGTCTGTAAAGCAAGCGTTAGGTGTCTCGTAGGATAGATAGGTGAGCAATTTCTTCGGTTTCATGATCATGCCCGATCCGATCGATCGATCAACTGTTCGTCTGGGTGGGAATGGATAAAATAAATAGCTTCCTCTTTCTCTCTCTCTCTCTGTGCTTCTTCCGTAAACGCGAGTGAAATGAATATTGTGTGGTGCGTAAAAGCACGCACATAAAATGGCAGTTAGTGTTAGTATATGATTCCTTCTCTTCTTGCTCTTTCGCGGTTTCTCTGCTCGTCTCTTATCCTACAGGCTGCTCGATGGGCTACGCACTGGAGGGTGGTTTTAATTTGCCCCGCCTTCGCATGTACTCGCGCCGGATCGGGCTCAGCCGAACCTCGAGAATGTTGTTCACCTTCTCCACGATCTGTTCGGCCGCATCGGGCGTCGCTTCGATATCGTAGTGCTTAAAACTTACCGGTCCGTCGGCCTCACCGCTCACGACATTGCCGGTACAGTACACCAACCGCAGCACCGCCTTCGAGTGTTTCCGCTCCACGATGGTACAGGCGGCTACGGAGTCCATCGTGTGGCAGGCCGGCTTTTGGCGGTTCCAGAACTTGCCCGGATTGTTCGGTATGGGATCAATTTCGAACCGATCGCCCGAGATGCCCAGCTGCACCTCGGTCTTGAGGCGTGATTTGTGGAGGATTTGCACCTGAAACGTACGGTAAAGCGGGGCCTCAATTTTAGACGTGTGCCCTTTGATCCGATCAAGATCTTCCTTCTGCTGGTTGCTAATGCGCTGCGAAGTGGTCATCGATTCGGGTGGTTCCGATTTCTGTGTACTCGAACCGGTTCCACCTGCCTGTTCCGGCTGTTGCTTGATCGGTTTCGTTAACGGTGCCGTTGTGGTGGCATTCGGGGCCGTGGCCGAGGTGGGAGTAGTTAGACTCGTGCTGCGCTCCGTACTGAATGCTTCGAACCGAAGCGACTGTCCGCTAGAGGTGGTGGGCAGCGGCTGATGGCTTGCACTGCTCGACAGCCGCCGTTCGGCCATAACGAGATGCGTGAAACGAAACTTCGAGCACGGTTCGTTCACATCTAGCGGCGGGAAATCCAAATCCAGCTCACCGTCTTCCTCCGTCATGTACAGGCCGTAGTGGCGTACGGGGCGCAACCCTACGGCCGGGTTCGCGATCGTACACTTGTAGCAAATCAGCCCTATAAACTCCTGTATCTTGGCAGTGGCTAGTACGCAGACCGGCAACGGAAAGGCACGCTGCTCTTCCGGAAGAGCGGGAACGAATACTTTGAACGTGCGCACCGGCACCTCGATGTGGCCCGTGCCGTCGAACTTGGCGTACTCGAGAAATTGGTTCTGCGGCAGCGCGGGCAACGTGCTCAACTGTTCGCTGAGCGTCGAGCTTAGTCGCTTTCGTGGTGATTCGCTTGGCAGCGAGACCCGCCGGCTAAACAATAGGCTTATTTCATCCTCCTCCTCTTCCGGCTGCAGCACGGAGCTGTCGTCCAGCTTTACACTTCGTATCTGTGACGCTTTGCGTCGTGCAATTTCGAGCTTTTCCAGCTTCTGGGCCGTGTTCGATCGCTGCCGGTGAAACCCACTCTCCTGGTCCATCTGTATTTCGTAGGATTGGGACAGTGTGTCGGCATCCTCCTCATCCGTATCGTCCAGCCCGGGGTAGGAAAAGAAGTACTCATAATCCACTCCGAACCGGGCCTGCATTTGTTGCTTGATTGGATCGATGCCGGGCCCATCGCTGTCTTCATCTGGCCCGGTCGTTTCTGGCTGGGACTGGGGTTGGTTTGTCGTTTCCGCCACGCGTGCTTGCGATTCCCGAAACCGTTTCGCCAGCTGCAGCGGGATGTCCTCCATCACCATCACCGTTTCGCTGACGCCCGTATCGTCGGTGGAGATGAAGGAGTTCCGGATGTGCGACAGCAACCAGTGGGCATTGTTGTACGTCGCCATGCTAGAAAAAAATGGAACGAGGCGAACTACGTTACTGGCTGCAAACAGCGCAACACGTGCACGTGCGGGGATGCAAGAGCCTGGGACCACTATCAACGGCCGGCGGCAGTAAGCCGCACCACGGCGCCTACCTTTTCAGCCAATAATGATTCTTGGGTTGGTTAGTTTTCTTGCTCGTGCACCACACGCACGGTGGAAGCACAAAGGTGAAGAAGACACTGCGATCGCGACGACGCACCGTCTTCCGTGATTATCTAAGTTTAGCCCTCATCGTGGTGCTCTCATTTCCAATTTTGATAGGGTGGTGCTGCTGACCGTTGATGGTGGTGGCGGAGCCGGTTGAAGGATGGTATTTAGTGCACGCAATACAAACCCAGAAACAACTTTCGCACTGGTAGGAACTGCACGATCCAACATTCCCCACGCATCGTCGCCATCCTGCGCTTAGGCATCTTCCCCCGGGCAGAAGGCGTAAGACCAAGGGGATTGTTTTTGCCGTGGCTTAGCCATGACTGTATATTGCAGTGAACAATGCGACAAAAACACCCAGGGCAGAGCAGCAGAACACTGTAGAATGGGAAGAATGGACGAGATGCAGTAAAAAATGCGTAAAATTACACCGAACTAGTGATGCCGAAACAGCCAGCGCTAAAAAACAACATTGACCACCATGTTTGGTAAGTTTGACGTTTGACAGAGAGCATTCGAGCAGATTTGTGTGCTTTTTTTTCTCGTCGCGTGATTCGAGCCGAAGAGGGAAATTTTAAAATGGAATTCAACAAAACCGATGTAATTAAACAGTAAATAAAACAAAATCGATTATTTAACACATGGATAAAGACACGTTGAAACAACTTGTTCAATTCATATTGTAATAAATATTTCAAATTTATCAGCAACCTATTTCGTGCAGAACCTTACAACAGCACACTGCTTGACATTATTTCACAAGGCGTACTGTCAGAAGAAAACAACACACGCAAAAGCAAACTCATCAAATGCCGACGAAAATCTCCAAAACCGTACACAAATCAGTCAGGCCAGTGTTTTAGCAAGCAATTTACGCATTTAGATGAAGACAATCCCCCGGAACTGCTGTGATTAACGGACAATCATTCATTCGAACAATGGAGGCACCGTTTGGAGGTACGATTTGGGTTGTTTCTACCGCGATTCGCTTCCTTCGCTTCCCGAAGTTTCGTTCCCAATTTTCACTTTCGATTTCATTATTTACAGGGCGTGATGTGCTTGATCTTTCGCTGGAAGATGATTACCTATCTCCCGCAATGTTCGATAGTGTTCCGCTCTGTGCGGGTTTTAGTGATTTTACCTCGAGTGCCAACGCTATCCCGCAAACACACCCATCGACCACCACCTGGAACACGGTGAACGAGTGCGCATTGGATGAATTGGACAACCACAACTATGGTGCGGGAATGATCAATCCCGACGACTTTCTGAACGATGTTTCGTACGACTCGTTACATTCACCATCCAACCGAGACACACCTTCGCCGTCCGATAGCCAGCAGAGCTACGATTCGGTACCGTCTTCAGGTGGCTTCGATGGCTGCCACGTCGTGCCAATGCATTTGGACAGTCCGCCAATCTCACCGCAAACACCGGCCAGCCCGGCAGATGGAACGGGCACGATGAAGCCTGTTACGGAGCTGCGACAGCTAAAAATCGTTCCTAAAAATGCTAATTCCCTCTCGAACGTGACGAAAACAATCACCAAGAAAACGATCGTCCTGTCAGCGAAAGACTATCGCGCTCTGCTGGCCAACATGCAACGCCAGCCAACGAATAACACGATTATATTAAAGGCCACACCAACCAACAAGCTGCCCATTGCATCGGCAGTGAAAACGATTCCCCGTGCTACACCAGCGGTGGAAACGCCGAAGCAGGAGAAACCCTTTGTATTACCGAAACCGGCAACACCGTCGATGGGGGTTGATTTGAAATGTGAAATTAAACCACCGGCTGCTATCAAACAAGAACCAATCTCATCGCCAGTTAGTCCGCTAACCGTACCGATGATGCTGGCAGCCGGAAACAGCCTATCGGAACGTACGTTTGACGAAAGGCTGCTTAAAAAACATCAACGTATGATAAAAAATCGTCAATCGGCTCTCGAATCGCGGCAGAAGAAGAAAGAGTATGTGACCTCACTTGAGGAGCGTTTGGATGTGCTGTCGAAAGAGAACAACCTGCTAAGGATGGTATGTATTGAACGAAAACGGTGTATTTAGTCATTTATCTAACGCTTTCGAAATTATCTTTCTGTAGGAAAACGCAAACCTGCTGGAAAGGTTAAAAATGCGTTGCACTTGTGCAGCCAATACCCTGCTGGTGGGACAAGCGGCAGCAAAACAAGTTACGCCAACAGCTCGCAAAAATGCTGCGATTGTGCTGGCCATGTTGTTTATGGTGTCGATTAATTTTTATCCTATTGGGTAGGTTGATTCAACTTTTATAATAAAAAAAAAGTTGCTAAATGGTTTATCTATCTTTTTAGCAATCTTCTCACCAACAATGATCATCTAGAATTAGACACAGTTCCCCACAGGGCCGAAGAATTTCATTCCCGTGGCCTGCTGTGGATGAATGACTCGAATGGTACTAAGCAGCGCGAACGAACCAAGCCCTTCCGCTTGAACCTCACCGCGATCGATGAACTGACCAAAGAAGACCGAATCGAAACGCTACCATCATCCGAGTGTCCGTTTTACGTGAATCAAACGGAAAACATACGCCTAGCGAGCGAACTTCGCCGATGGATTGGAGAGAACGGGTACAAAAACCTTACCGACGGCAAAGGCCAGGCAGACGTCAGCATCGACACGTTTGATAAGATGTTTCGCCTGAAGGATACGATCGATTCAATCTACCAACACATGAAGGACATTAGCATGCAGATGAAGACGTACGAACGGCGGCAGCAAAAGCTAGCCCTAAACGGTGGGAAGAAACTGGGACGCAATCGGCAACGAAAGTCAGCTGCAGTTGCTGCTGGTCAGCGCGATACCGCTGTTACATACCGAGGAAAAATACCCTCCCAGCACGATCTTGACCTGTACTATCCACGCGTGCACGTGAAATATGCGGAATTCTTCGAAGAAATTGGTCGCCGCGATGATACGTTTTATTTGGTTTCGTTCAGCGAGGAGCATTTGCTGCTACCCGCCCTGGCGTACAATAAAACCAGCCGGCCACGCATGTCACTAATGCTACCGACCGTGACGACACCCGGCTCGCCGATGGCCAACGGGACGGATCGCTCGAACAAGATAACGCTCATGCAGATCGACTGCGAGGTAATGAACACGTCCGTGATTCAGATACGCGAAAAAACAATCCCCGGTGATTTACGACCGGGGCAGGGTGGTGAACCGGGTGCTAAGGGTGCAACGGGCGGCTATGGTGGACGCAATGCGACAACTGCCGGTGGGCAAACGAACCGAAGGGCCAACGGTAGCGGAACGACACGAGGCAGCCGATTGGCGCGGAGCAGTAATTCGTCCGCTGCGACACATGTCGCTGATACGGTGGAGGAAATGCACCCCAAGCGGGACACTGTTCAGCATCAGCATATTCCCAGCCGACCGTTCTTTGTGGAGCGTATGAACGAGCACCTGAAGAGCGAACATCACGTTAATTGAGGGATTGATTGCGCGGTGTTGACAGATAGAGAGACAGACAGACAACCAGAACAAGCATTTAGGGTGATCGTGCGTTGGTTTTATTATTTGTTTTTAGTAAGTTATTGCTGTTGATCTCACAACAAAACAGGAGCTATTATGAAACTGAATGGTTTTTTTATCCTACAAAATTAACACCGGCTTAACTTACCGATCGTTAGAGCACTAGTTTTTTCCGTTAATTTTGAAGCACCATCATTGCACAAATGATTGTTGATGTTGTAGATGCGAGCGTAAATTGTTACTTTAATTTTAGCTTAGTTTCTATCCATTCCACATTGTTCTAATGGCAACAACTGCAGCTTTCGTGCAGTTTTCTTTACCTTTTTCAGTTTGATTTACACCATTTTTCTGAACAAAAGATCAAAGTAACTCGTAAAGATTGAAGAAAGGAAAATAGAATAACGGCCATAATGGTTAAAATTGCAATACTTAATGTAAGGAAGCATACGCAAGCAGCGTAGGGCAGCAAAAGGTAGATAGAACAAATCGTTCATGACTGGGAGTGCAATCAGAGCTAAGGTTAATTGTTTTTTTTTTTAGTTTAATTTTAGGGCATTCACATGCCCTGTAACAGATAACGACAGAGTACAGAACAATTTCATTATTTTGGCATAAAGTAAACGTAGACTGATTTTGTTGATCGTAATGGAACAAGAATGGAACAAAAGGACAGGATTATTGTGTGTTAGAATTAGCATTGCATTGCTGTATTGTACGTATGAATTAGATGTGTTATTTTTTCACAAACGTTTTGGAACTACTAAACCCTTTGATTGGAATTAAAAAAAACTGCAAAACTGACTGTTTATTTTCAATACACATAAAATGAAAGAAAACATTCCCTTTTTGCGGTGCGTTACAAATACCACAACAGTATGGTTTGACCTCGGGTTTCCTAACTTGCCAACAGCTAAATGTAAATGACGGTTTTCCTGCCTTTGCTTGATTTTTACGATTACTATCAACTCTATAATGCTGCAGAAGAGCAGAGCGGTCGTTTGGGAGATAGTTATTTTCTATTAATCGAACCGTTAAGATGATTACGACCATTGATCTCATTCTTCAGCAATATCATTTCGGCATTACTTTCGTCTGCTGAGCGCTGCAGGATTACCATATGGTGTTGGTAGCTTAGATCTACTATCAAAACCCGCCACCGGCAGATAAAACCCCAACATGAAGTTCAACCCAAAACGAAACAAACTACCCAACGCCTAATTTTCGGTCTTTTCTGCCGACTTTCCAGCACCAAGTAGCAGTCAGCTAATCGGGTTAAACGCCAGCGGCCGAGACCTTCCCCGTACAACCGTGTATCATAATCAATGCTCCACTTGACAAGCGCGCCTGCAGGTGAGGGCTGCATACAGGTAGCTAGTGCAGCTCTGTGTTTCCCTCGATCGACACAGTTCGAAGGGCAGTAGCAAAACCCAAAAATGGTAATGGCAAACAGAGGGTCCGACCAGCGAGGGAGACCCGTAATCCGTAAAGATGGTTAATTAATTTCGATCCGGGCGCCATCGATATTATCTGGCGGCCACCCACCGACAGCATCGTACAGGGTGGCCCTCCTCGATCCAAGGGGCTGTGAGGGGATTTTGAAGGTGTTCGGGAATTTATGATCAACTTTGATTTTTGTTAACGCCCATTTGTTTGCCCCATATGTTGGGTCAAATTAGCAGCGCTCCGAGGGCTGCCATGTTCTCGAGCGCGATTGAGGGGGGAGGGGGATATGGGCTGTAAATTCATGCCGTGCACTGCGGGTGTAAACCACACAGTGGAGCGATTGCACCAGGCCCGAACCGGGCGCGGTAAGAATCACATTTCGGCATTATCGATCGAATTGGGACTCTGCGATCCCCCAACGAGTAGTCCCGTTTGGAATGTGTGACCCATTTTGTGTGCCCGTATCCCGAGGAAAAATAACCCGGCCAGTGGGTTGTATCGTTTCGCCCGGTGCTGGGTGCCTGTGCCTGATGATCAATGGTGAAGATAGGGAGATGGATGTGTCGATCGTAATTGCGCGTTGCGCCACTGATAGCGATAGGAAACTGTTCGGTCATGCAAATGCGGGACAATAGTGCAGAAAGGCGAACGAAGAATGAAAGGTTTGATTGACGTAAGGAGTGTGTGTGTGTGGCTGAATGGCAAACGGGCGCTGTGTGAGGTCTTTGCATGGTGAATTTGTCCCGCGAATGGTACAGAAAATAGTATAAGGTTTATGTAAGAATACGAGGAGATGGGTAAGTATGAAAAGAAGGAGACAATTGAGTAAGTAAGTGAAGAGGTTAATAAGTAAATAAATAAACAAGTAAGTAAGTAAACAAGTTTAGCGTTTTGTTCAATTTTCTTTATTTTTACTTTTCCAAATCGGTCTGCTCTCAAAATGGGCGCCAAACAGAATGGTCGTTCACGCCACGGAATTCTGACAGCTCTTGATGACAGCTCGTACTCTGCGTACGAGCCACGCGAACTGCACAGTGGGCTGCTACAGTACTCCCCTTCCAGACTAGGATACGTACTGTTGAAGATGGGTAGGAAACACCACTCTTCGGCCTGAACGAGTGGTTCTAGTCGGTGGTAACTCAGAAGAACTGGTAGGTGGAGCAGGAACACTTGCAGAAGATTCTTGTAGGATGTGGGCTGGTTTGAGGCGGTCTATTGATATAGATACTGTACGACCTTTCACGTTGACCTTGAAGATTTTTTCTGTTCGATCCATAACCTCATAAGGCCCTTCGTACGGTGGTGAAAGTGTTGGTCGTATGGAATCATTGCGAATAAAGACGAATTTACATGATTTTAGTTCGGTGGGAATAAAAATATTCCGAGAACCATGCCATGAGGTTTGTCTGGGGCGTAATGATCGCATGGCATTTCGTAAATTAGCTACAAACTCAGCTTCATTTGTTGTTTCGCCAATATCGTTGAAAAATTCGGAGGGAATACGAAGTGTGGTACCATAAACCATCTCAGCTGGTGATGCTTTAATATCTTCTTTGTATGTTGTTCTTAAGCCAAGTAGTATCACTGCGAGATTTTCACACCAGTGTTCATTATCGTGGCAGAGAAGAGCTGCTTTAAATGTTCTATGGAATCTTTCGATGATTCCATTGCTTTGAGGATGGTATGCAGTTGTACGCAGGTGAGTTGAACCTAACAGGCGGTTTAATTCCAAGAAGAGTGATGACTCAAATTGTCTACCTTGATCAGAAGTAATATATTTCGGTACACCAAAACGCGCAATCCATCCCGAAACTAGAGCATCAGCTATTGTAGAAGCAGTCATGTCCGGAATAGGTAAAGCCTCTGGCCATCGAGTAAATCTATCGATTATAGTCAAGCAGTACCTATTTCCTCTGCTGATTGGAAAAGGACCAACTATGTCGATGTTAATATGGGAAAATCGATCGTCTGGAGAAGGGTATTGGGATAATGGTGATTGAGTATGCCTTGATATTTTTGAACGTTGGCATTGTATACAACTTCTCGCAAAGGCAATGCTATCTTTTCGAATATTTGGCCAAACGAATCTTTCGGTCATCAATTTGGCTGTGCTTCGTGTCCCAGGATGCGATAAATTATGTACCGCTCGCAGCGCAATATTTCGAAATGATGGTGTGACATACGGCCGAATACGATTAGTAGAGCAATCACAATATAATTGTGTGTTACTGCCTGGAATCTCAATTAATTTTAATTGCAGCGACGATTCAGTTGTACCTTGCAATATCTTGCGGAGTTCCTCGTCATTTTTTTGATCATTTGCCAGCGCAACAAAATCCATCGAAGGCAATGTGTGTATAGCTGATATGCGAGACAGCAGATCGGCGACGATATTTTCTGTACCATTTATGTGGCGTATGTCAGTAGTTATTTGGCCTATGAAATCTAGTTGACGGGCTTGCCGATCAGAAGCTTTGTCGAGTTTTTGGCGAAATGCATATATAATGGGTTTATGATCAGTGTAAATATGACAGCTGCGCCCTTCCAGCATATACTTAAAGTGACGCACTGCCAAATATATTGCTGATAATTCTCGATCGTAAGTACTATACCGCAGCTGCGCTTTATCAAATTTTTTGGAAAAGAATCCCAGGGGTTGAACGTTTCCCTCCACAATTTGATGTAATACAGCACCAGCGGCAATGTCTGAGGCATCAACCCAAAGAGAAAGCTCAGCAGATTTAGCAGGATGAGATAATAAGGTGGCTTGTGCGAGTTGTTGTTTACATTGATCGAAAGCTGCAAGAGTGTTGTCAGTCCAGGACAAAGGAGAGCAGTCGTTTCGTTTATTTCCCGGGATCATGTTCAATAATGGAATTTGAGCTTCAATGGCATGAGGAATGAACCTTCGATAAAAATTGATTATTGCCAGGAATCGTTTAAGTTCCTTTACTGTCGACGGAAGGTTAAAGTTTTGGATGGCTAGTACACGATCAGGTAATGGGCGAATTCCTTCAGCAGATACAGCGTGACCCAAAAAATTGAGCTTATCGCGACCAAATTCACATTTAGCTACATTAATGGTCAGATTGTGATCATTTAGTCTCTCAAACAACTGTCTCAGATGTTGTTTATGTTCATCGAGAGAATTGGACGCTACAAAAAGGTCGTCGACATAAGGGAACACAAACTCTAAGCCACGCACAACTTCATGTATCAATCGCTGAAAGGTTTGAGCCGCGTTGCGCAAACCGAACGTCATGAATAAAAATTCGTACATTCCGAACGGCGTCGTAATAGCTGTTTTCGGAATATCATCCGGATGTATAGGAACTTGATGAAATGCTTTTTGTAGATCAATTTTAGAAAATATGCATTTACCTTGTAACATTGATGTAAAATCCTGGAGATACGGCAACGGATATCGGTCCGGAACAGTTTGAGCATTAAGAGCACGATAGTCTCCACATGGTCGCCATGTTCCATCTGCTTTCTTGACCATGTGGAGAGGGCTAGCCCAATTGCTGCTTGATGGACGACATATTCCCAATTTCATCAAAAGTTCGAATTCGTTACGGGCTGCTTCGAATTTTTCTGGTGAAAGTCTTCGAGGTCTAGCATATACAGGCTGGCCAGTCGTTTCAATTCTATGCATAACAGAAGACTTAGTTGTTGTACCCATAGGGGCGAGGTGTGTTATTTGTGGAAATTCAGTTAGTAAATCTACAAATGGCGACGCCGCGGAAAAAGTTTTCACCGAAATGTCAATATCTCTGGTAAGAAAACCACGTGACTCTAAATTGGTAGTGTTGTCTATGAGGCGGCCACGTTTTAAGTCAATAAGAAGATCAAACTTCCGTAAAAAATCTGCTCCGATGATACCCGTTGAGACATCAGCAATGAGAAACGACCACACAAATTCACGACGGAGGCCGAGGTTTACTTTCAGTAACACTTCACCGTATACTTCAATAGCAGTTCCATTAGCGGCGAACAATTGGATAGACGAAGGCTTTACTCTGGCTGATTTTAATCCTTTTGGAACGACGGAAACATCCGCTCCAGTATCGATAAGAAATTGCATATTAGTAGAACAATCTGCAATTTTCAGTCGACAGATTGTGGCTGCCGAGGAAAGTTCGCCATTTTCCTCCACAGCATCAGCAGAGTGGCGTCATTGCTGGCTGGAAGAAGGCCAATTACCTACAGAGCAAGGTGCGCGACATACTCTAGCATTACTTCCGTAAGTACGATGATACCAGCATGGCCCATTTGATGTGTCTCTAGCGCGATCAGCATCCGTACTACGTGCGCGAGAACGGGATCGACCTTGGGGGTTATTAGGATGGATCTTGTCAAATCGTTTCGATAATGCGTCGATTGCCAATTTAAGATCCTGAATCTGTTGATCACTCGATGTTACATTGAGAGCAGTTGTAGTTGTTTCCTGACCGATAGAGCTAATATTTCGTAAGCTCATAGATTCGACAATAGCATCAGCTATAGTCGTCTTGTCAGCGGCATCACCACGCGAAGCAATTACTGCTGCTTGGGCATGAGCAGGAAGTCGAGCTGCCCATAAGTCTAGCAGCAAGGTGTCCCCTAGAGAATCGCCGGCAACTCGCTTCATCTCGTTAAAAAGATGGCTAGGCTTTAAATCTCCAAGGGGCATTTCAGACAACACACGATGCAAACGCCGCTGCTGGCTGTCAGCGAAATGTTCCGTCAACTTTGATTTGATATATGGGTATTTTCCACTAGTTGGAGTATTCTCGACAATTGTGCGAAGTTCACCAAGTTTCTGCGGGGGAACCTGGGCCATGACGATATTGTACCGTTGAGAGTCATGTTGGGCGGTGATTCCAGATGCAGCAAACCAAAACTCGAGGGACATAAAATATGCGTCAATGTTGGTGTCGGCCATAACTGGTGGGTTAAGACGCGGGGTAGCAATTGCTGCAACAGCCGCGGATGATGATGATGATGATGCTACACTTTCACCAGCATAAACATGCTGAGCACACGGTACAGTTGCGTTCTCGTTCTCCATTGTTTGAATTCGTTCGTAATTGTGAAAAATATTGACGGATCACGTCGGGGTCACCACTTTAGCGTTTTGTTCAATTTTCTTTATTTTTACTTTTCCAAATCGGTCTGCTCTCAAAATGGGCGCCAAACAGAATGGTCGTTCACGCCACGGAATTCTGACAGCTCTTGATGACAGCTCGTACTCTGCGTACGAGCCACGCGAACTGCACAGTGGGCTGCTACACAAGTAAGTAAACGAGGGACAACGTGATCGACAACGTGATCAATTAAACAAAAAAAGTAAGTTAAACAGATAAATAGTAACAGGTATGAAAACAGGTAATTAAAGAACTAAATAAGGGAATAATAGTAAGAATATCAGTTTTCTTAAAATTATAAATTATAAGCTTAAAGTTACAAAAACTTAAGGAAATTTCTAAATATCTAGTTAACTAATTAGGTAAGTAAATAACCAAAGAGGCTAAGTAAGTCAAATAACAGCGTAATAAGTGTGTCAGTAAGTTAATAAGAAGATAAGCAAGATAAGCAAAAACGTAAATAAGTATGTATGTATAAAAGTAAGTAAGTAAATTAGTATGTAAGAAAAAAAAGCAAAAAAAACCTTTCTTAAAAGTAATAAATATAACTTAACTAGAATAACATGCCCGTCATGGGTTCAAGCCCCAAATAGACCGTGCCGCCATACGTAGGACTGACTATCCTGCTATGGGGGAAATCAATAAGTCACTGAAAGCCAACCCCACAAGTGCGTTGGTAGGCCTTGACCGGCATCGGTTGTTGAGCCAAAGAAGAAGAAGAACTAGAATATTTAAGTGAGCAATTATTTAAATACTTAAACAAATAAGGATGTATTGAAGTAAACGCTTAAGAAAGCAAGAAATCAATGCGTGAGTGAGTAATAAGATAAACAAGTACATGTATAAGTATGCATGTTACAGAGCTATATTAAAAATAATGTTTAAAAAACAGTGAGTGATAAAGGAATTATTCATATTTACTAAGCAAAATAAAACAAAATGAAGTGAATTAATTAAACAAAATTAAAAAGCTACTATTAATAACACGAAACATTTGCAGGATTAAATAATGAAGTAACGAAGCAAACAAGCGTGCAAGTCGATTTAGTAATATGAAATAAACAGTTATAAATGCTAGCTAAATCTAGCTTAATTTACATAATCACACCTGCCGCAGAATCTACGCCAAACTACTCTCACATAGATGCAACAGTTGCATAAGCCTCGTCCGTTGTTCCTTTGCTGCATGCATATCTATCGCTTTTCCTCATTTTCCTCTCAACTCGATCGCAGAGCAAAGCAAGCCAGCTCCCCTAGAAGGCATTCTTCCGAACGTCGGCTCTTTGTCGCTTCCAGGCACAAAATTAACGAGACGGTAATTGAGCTACAAAACCGCCCCTCGGCACAGTGCAACAGCGGAGTGGAGTGGTAATGGTAATGGTGATCGTGGTAACGAGACCTGACGATCAAACCTCCGTCCATCGAAATCTGTGTACCATTAGCGGGAGTGGAAAAATGGCAAGAAGTAATTATTTTATTATAGCCACCTCGAGCGCCAACCTTTCGCTGCAAGCGAAGGAAGCTACGTTGGGCAGTGGGAAAGCAGTAGATTGCCTGGAAGGTGGGTCGTAGCATAAACGGTGGAATAATATGCTCTACTTGTTCTACGATCATAACCGTGTCGTTGGTAGCATGGGTAAGTTCTACGACACAGGGGGGAAGCGTGTGTGTGTGTGTGTGTGTGTTTTTATTACGGACGTCGATGTAGGTTAATGATAAATCGGCCATTTCGTAGCTTAGGGACAGCTTGCTATAAACTATGACAATAGAATTTGGCAAAGAAAATAGAAGAGAATTGTTAAGTAATTATAGGCTGATGTTCTTCGATCGCTATAAGCTCAAAAGCGTCTCTGAAAGGTAATAAACCTTAAATGGATTTTATCAAAACCCATCTGTATCATTCATCGCGTTGCCAATCTTCGCCAATCAGCCTCGCCAGTCGTAATAACAATGTTCAAAAGCAAAAACCACCCCATTAAAATGGGAGCAACCAAACGCACTATCTCCCAACGATCGCTCGCCAGCAAATCACCACCATCGACGACGATGGAAGGAAGATATTTATTGGAGAAAAATCGTTAAAAATGGCCAGGAAATCATGCCGCGAGATGGGGCAAGATAGAATGCGCTAGATCTGGGGTTTGCCAAACGCCAAAACCGGAGGGGGTTTCGAATGGGAGATGCCAAAAGTAATAAAATTAAAATGGAATAAGGCACACCAACGTCGAGAGAACGGAGGAAAACCAGCGTGAATCACAAAGAAAACAGCGGCTTGCGAAAAAAGGGATGAAATCGCGATGAAGAGGCAGCAATTCATTCGATCTGCCCCGAAAAGCTGTTTGCGGGCAAAAAGCAGGAAGAAAATCTCGTAAATTTTAAAAATTTATTGATCTCACACATTTCTCGATCGCGGCCGATTGTGTGCCATCCGGTTCCCCGCTCGATTCCCTTTACTATCGTGTGCGGGAATCTTTGAGCAGCGTGGCAGCGAGGGTCTGTCTGTCTGGCGGGTGATAAAGCCAACCTTCTAAAAGTGTCCACCACAGCGTTCTGTGTGGCTCGTGTGGTTGGGACGCTAGGTTGTTCTATCTTTAAAATCTTGAACGTTCTGTACCGGCGGCGTTGAGCGAATGGGTCTTGGGCCATCCCATCCCGTTCATTCCTGGAATGTCTGTGAGCTTGTGCGTTCAGAATTCGTAAAGGTTTCTGGATGCCGTGTGGGACGAGACAGATTAATATTCATCTCATCGTTGGAAGCTAGAGAAGGAGTCAAAGTTAGCATAAAGCTAGACAGATGTGGCAGGAAAATGGTTGTGAAAAGACCTACAGCGTTGTATTTATTTTCAATTTGGTTTTTTGATTTAATTATTTTGTCTAGCTTTATTCAATTCAGCATTAAGTATTGTTACAGTTTTATTCTAGTAAACTTGTTGTTGTTCTAATGTTTTGCGTTTTCTAATTTATTTATTTTACCTTTTTAATAAGCACTTAGATTATTTTATTTACTTTTTATCATCTTTAATAATTTTTTTATCTTCCATAATTTTAAAAGAAAATTAAAATGGCGATATTTTTACATTTTTGAAATAATTTATTTATTCTATTAATTAATTTGTTAATGTACTTAGTACAAAACAAATTGCTGTAATAAACTTTTTTTTCATTTTACCACTAAAACAGTCGAAACATTGTAACAGTATTAGAATATTATTATAAAAAATTATCTGTGATATAAAAAAGTAAATTGAAGAAGAATTAGAAGATTACAAAACTAGAAACCCCAATCAAATAAAAAAAGCTCACAAAACAAATAAGAAATAAGGAAAGTCTTTGCTCAGTTACAGTGCAATTAATGCAGTTACAATGCAATTAAGCAAACAAGATTAAATGTTAGTGTGGCCTATCTCTACAATGGCTATGTTCAATTATCGTAAGTTCAATTGCTTCGTGCGTGTGGTACCGTTTGCTTGCTGGTACAAGTACGATGAGTCCAATAATGGATGCGTGCGACATGCAATCGCTTATCGTTTATTTGTCCATCCCAACGCAGTTGCGGTTGAGTAAATCCACTTAGTGTCATGATTAGCAAGCGTAGTGATAAGGACGTGTAAGAAATGAGCGGGCTGTGTACTTAATTTTGTACTACTTTTCACTGAAACCAACCCCATTACAGTGTATTGTTAACTGCCTTTTTTATAATGATGAACTTTGATGAAACTATTCAACTTTTTACAGCACTTTTCAAGTTTTTGTTCAAACCTATTGTAAATAATGACCGATTTCTTTCACCTTACCCTTATTTTCCATCCCAAAATTTCCATCCCAACAGCACCATTCCAAGTGGCCCCGGTTCCATAGATCAATTGCTTCGGAATCAATTAACAGCAGCACCATCACGCGCTTCGTGCGTTCGTTTCGTTTGCGTTTCCGCGCGGAGTGCCTGATAATTATGCTCAATTACCATCACTCACCCGCCACTACCGACGGTGGTATCGATTCGCGAACCAACAATATGGAACACGGGAGGGTAAACGAGACCTACCGATGCTACACGCACCGCACACGAACGAACGTGATCTTAAAGTGATCACGCAGAAGGACTCGCTTTCTTTGCACAAAAGGGTTTCGGCAGCAATCGCTACTGGAGTGCTCGAGTGCTGATTGATTTTTAATTCCCTTTCCACCTTGTAGTAGAGCAGCAGCACGGTTTGATGAAATTGAAACTACTCCAAAAAGTAAAAAAAAAAGAAACCAGGCCAATGAAGACTCACCCCCAAGCTCACAGCTACAATATCCGATTGCAACGATATCGTTACGTGCAAAGGAGAGCGAAATGACGATCTTTTAAAGTTTAAGCTCGCCTAAATTGACCCTCAAACACGACAACCTGCTTCTTCTTGCACGGGATGACCCTTACTTGGAGTGCGTGTAGGCTTGTGTGTATGGCCTTTTAAATAGATCATATATCAATTTGCCCCGATACACGAAACTCTCTTCGCGCGGGCCCATGTGCGGGCCCGGGGCAAACGGCAACAGCGAATAATTCGAGGCGGTTTGTTTATGAGGTGAATGGGGGCAACGAAAATGATCGTTTCTTTTGTTCCTGTTTGTTATATTATCTCACTTATTTTTTGTTGATGATGCTGTTGCCTTCCTCCGGTCACGCTATGCAGTCCCGCGAGCGGGGGAAAGTATTGTATTTCGATATGGGTCACCCGGTGAAGCTTATGAGGTTTCGGTTCGATTGCAGGGTATGTTTTTTGAGAGGATAAACGATATTTTCAGTGATCTTTATTGATCTGTGCTGTATTTTTTTAAATGTAGCAAGTACATGATCCTCTTGACATAATAGCTAATGTGATCTTTAGGGAGTTCTTGAACTCATTTTGAATAATACAGTGTAAAGTAATGTTGTATTTTTCAAAGAGATCATTACGTAAACTGGTTTAATTTATATCATTTTTCCACCCATTTCCTCTCGATGAGATAATTAATATTTACCCAGTAAAGCTGCTTTTCCTTCTTGGCTTTAACGTGCTTATTTATTTTTAGGTCATAACATAAAACTCATCCAAAACCGCAGGTTAAAGTCGATTTTTAATGAAATGGCATCATACATTGCCCCTAACAGTTTACTACTCAAAATCAGGCCAACTTGCTGGTGGTTTTTGGGGATGCCTCCCTCTACTATTAACACACATACACGCATCGATGCCAACCCTATGCACAAACCTGTGCCGGTAGCTTGGGCACGAATTCCATTAACTCGAGCCGGAAGCTGATCGTTTGCTGAGCTGTTATTGGAACATTTATACTGTGCTGCACCAGCCACCACTTCTAGTCTGTTTTGCTTTTATCATCAGTCGATGGTGCACGGGAAGGTGAGCTACGATGACCCTTTTTCCGGCCAAAGTGCTAAGGTTAGAGGGTTCTGCTGTTCGACGTGTTCCGTTTTATTGAACGATGATGTTTGATCGAAGATAAAGTGCTTGGATGCTTAAGAGAGTTTATATGGGGGCATCTTACGCCCCTGTCCATTTTGCTCTAAGTGGAGTTTAAGTTGTTTGTAATTTCATTTCATAGAAACGAAGCAGATGGGTAGATTTTTGCGGTTGTGTAATAGTGTATAGTTTAGATTGTGCAAGAGTTAAAGTTTGTGTAACATGTCAGCACTTTGGAAAAAGAAGATAAAAGTGTGATAAAAGCGTTCAAAATCAAATCCAAATAGACAACAATTCCTGACAACAATGGTAATTCCTCGACATTAAAGTATTCGTTCATTTACTAAGAGTTCAGTACCATCAGCAGTCGATCGTTGGCAATGACTAACGAGACTTATCTTAACTTAACTTCTTAACGATTTAACGATCATTGGACATAAAATGTTGAGATTTTGGATCTTTCGATTTGAAAACATATATAACATATTGAAAACATAATATATAAAAAAGATAAAAGGAAAAAAACTGAACTAATGGTGATCAATGCTCAGAAGCTTAACTACAAAGCTAGATGTCTAACGGGGTTGTCCATTTGTTTGAAAGAGCTCCAGCATATCTCTATATCTATGTCAGGATGAGAAGAAGAAGCACTCTAGACTTAGGCTCTGGTGGCTTAATAGGCTTATTGCATCCGCTATAAAGATCGCTCACAAAGATAAAGATAAAGAGCGTAGATGGATGCTGCATGGTGCTATATCTCAGACCTACAATACAATTCCGTAGTTTATTCTGAAATCTGTATCGATTCGACAATATTTTTCAATAAATTCGATAAGTGTTGACGTCATTTTTCAGGTCGTATGCATGAAAGATGGTGTTTGAATTTCAATGTATATATTTATTTGAATTATATTATGGCATGAATTATGGGATTATGGTAACGGGATTAGAAACAGACAACACTTGAAGGCTAGAATATAAACAATGAAATAGATGAGGATTGAATGAACTATGTAATGAATTATAGCATGTACAACTGAACTTAAACGGACAAGTGAATACACATTAGTAAAGTGAAAGTTCAACCGTCTACACGTTATTTGTATATTCCCCCTTAATATCACAAGTTTTCCTCTCATTTCACACCCGGTGTAATTTTCTACAGATGATATTGTTTGAATAGTTTTGAGAGCCTTTGGCTCCAACGGAGTTCTTTCGCCTCTTAGGCATGAAAGATGCATTCATGTTCAATTCATGTGTTCTTGAAAACTGATCCATTTTTTTCTTATTTCAAACAACGAAGCGCTGAAGAAAATCAAGTTATAATACTGCAATAATAATCATCCAAATAAGGACGAACAAATAATTTTGTTTGCTAATTACTGCGGTAATTCAATTATTCTAAACCTAGCTAATGGCTACCAACGCTACCTTGCATTGGTGAAAGGTAGATTAGCCTTTACCCAAGCAACCTTGGCGGTAGAGGCGGAATAGAAAGCATAAAAAAAACAACCAAAACAGTTCACCAGTTGGAAAAGTAAATTTCCCCATCTGCGCTGACCTTGTCCGAATGAGCGTGTGTACCGGTTCCCAGCGTACACCGGTGGCGCTACCGTATTGCACACCATCCTTTCTCTACCCGCACGAAAGTGATCAAACCGTGCTTGCGTGAAAGACGCAACGTGTGCAGCGGCGGTTCTCCCATTAGCCGCGATACATCGCGTACACTTCACAAAAGTAAACAAATCCATCCATCAAAGCTGGAAGCGCAGTAATAGAGGTAGTCGTTTTCCGCTGTCATCGTTAGCATCGATCTGTCAGCCTGCCGTGATGGCAACGCATCGTTTGTTGTTTTGTTTTTGCGCTGCCAATTTCGTTAGATGGACAGCAAACACGTTGCAGCGCACGCAAACGCCCGTTGCGCCCGTTGCGGGTAAAGGCTGCTGATGAAGGTATTTTTGTTTGTTTTCCGTAAATGAAACTTCCTTTTTTTTGTTTCTTCGTCTAATAATGCTGCCCAAAGCCGCAAGTTCATTCGGTGCCAACTGGTGCAAACTTCTGAATACGCTTGCCTGATTTAATGACTTGTGGGGCGAACATTTGCGCTAAAAGGTGCGCACACGGAAGGACAAACGCGCGGGTACAGGCGTCTTCCGAACGCTTGTTGGTGGCCTCCCCGGAACGGTGACCAATAGTAGCAAGCGCGTCGGTGCGAATGTAGATGCTGCGCTGTTGCTTGGCGTTTCGAAAGTCTCAGCTGCGGTAGGCAGATCGAATGTAGACCAACATCATAATTCATGAGTGACTTTGGCTTTTTGTTGTGGTAGTCTTCTCTTTCTTCAGCGTTACACTCACTTCTCTGTGCTTGCTCTGTGCTCATCGGGAGATGCAATCACCTCAAGGACGGCGAGTTGGTGTTTGGGTGGCCACACAACAAATCAACGAACGGTGGATTCAAAAGTGTTTTTTTATTTAGCTTTTATTGTGTATGCAAGTGGAATACACTTCATGCTTGGAACATATTATCACACAAAAATCGAGTTATTCTCATTTTAATTTGAAAAGATTGTGACATAATGACACAATGACATGACTGTTTTTTTAGATTTGTATGAACAGAATAAATTGTGGCAATATTTTAACATAAATCGAGATAAAAGATCAAATCCTCTTTGGTGACTACATTAAAAATAATAAAAAATATATTATTATAACTAATACAATTACGATTATAAATCAGTAGGTCAATTAAACAATATTGTTAATATAATGAACCAATGATTAATGATACTCTTCTATCCTGTTTCAGATTGTTTAACCACTTTTAGCATCTCTTCGACTTTGACTGCTCTATTAACTCTTTCCGTAACCGTCTTCTTTCTTCTAATCCCTCTAATTCTTCTTTATAGTTTTCTTTTACTATCTTCTTTTTTAAAGTTTATGATAGTCTCTTTGCGCTCTTCCCGTTTTTTTTTCTTTTTGTTACGCAAGGCTTAGTTTAGATCGTAAAAGATTTTTTTATTGTTATTAATTTATTTTAAGTATTTGTTATTAACCCTTAATGGCGGATATTTAGAGTTTGATGAATGAAATAAATGAAATTACAAATTTTCTCAATAAATTAAAAATACTTTCAAAAGTACAAACAAATGTTGCTAAAACTAATAAAACAAACAAGCAACATGTTTATCATTTCTTTTTATTTTAAGCATCAAATTCCTTCCGCCGAGCTATTATGATAGGAATTTTAATTTTATTACCAGCACAACATTCTTTTCCTTTGCTTCGTAAACCATATCATGGCTGTTCTAATGGCGAACTGAATGATGTCAATCTTTTGTCAAAGCTTGTTAGTTCTAGATCGCATTCTGCCCTGCTCATTAGCATAAGCTGCTAATATCTAGCCGTTTGCCAATTCCCATTACTTATAATGATTGAGCGAGGCGAAGCGTTGTAGCTTTTTGCCCAATTCGACTCTGTTATTTCTTCTTTTTCTTCTTCTTCTCCATCCTCCCTCCCAGTTAATATGAGAAAATGTCACAAATTATTTTAATGGCCGATGATATACATCTAATTTTTCTTTTCTAGTCGTGTATTATTTCATCCACCGGTCGTTTCCTTCTTTATGGTTCCGCCGTTGGCACCTTTGGCGAGCAGGGAAATGGGTTTAGATCAACCCTTCGCGATAAAACAACGAGGTGAGATGGGTGGAGTGAATGAACGGTGTGCTATTAAAAACAAACCAGCCCCATCTGCAGGGAAAAATAAAATTTGAAGGAAGTGAGGATTCTTTTCAAAACCAAACAAAAGACAAAAAAACGGACGAATTCTCCACATGAGGCGTTCTTAGGAACAGTTTGTACGATGCTCGCGGTTGGAACGAGGAACGAGGTGTGTCGTTTTATCGTTTCCCTGCCAATGATGCTACCTTCGCGACATTAGGCAGGGACACCCTGCATTAGCGAACCTATCATATCCGCGGTGGTTTGTGTGGTTAGCGTTTTTTTGTCAGTGTGTGTTCCCTCTTGACCTTCACCTGTGCATGGTATCGTGCAGACAAATGCCCTTCCATTCCCAAGAACTCGGAGGCAAAGCTAACAGCTAAAAACAAACCTAAACGTCTGTTGAGTTACGATGCCCACAGGGGTTAGACTAAACGTAGTATTAAGGTTCTTTTTTTTTTTGGTCCAAAAAATGTTCATTTTTAAAATAATTTTGACAATCTTGCACGTTTCCGGTTCGCTTCCGGAGGTCATCGAAGCGATGCAGTTTTTTGTGTTGCTGTTGCTGAGGTGTAGGGTTTAATCCACAAAGTGGAGACGAAGGTCACCCTTGAGTCATTCGGCTCGAGTAGAAACAGAGAAGATGACGCAAAAGATGCACCCATTGCTTTGTGAGACAGGACGTTCGTTGGATTCTAGGAAAAGGAGAAGTTGAAGAATGTTTATTTCATGGGAATGATTTTTTCTTCCACTGATGCATTTTTTCCCCTATCCTTATGCGGGCCGTTCCGACAGGGTATATGTTATTTATCCTTACCTTATTAGCCTTTAAGGTAGGATACGGTCAGGTGATTATGGATCCTTCATGGAAAAAAGCGCATACGTTGTTACGTATAAGTCATTGCGTAGGGGAAAAAAATGTGCCAAGAGAAAAGGATCACAAAGGAATGTTGGGCAAAAGGCAAGGAAGCAAGTAAAAGAGGCAGACAAAGAGCAGGCTCATCCTTTTCTCGGTGCTTACAATCCGTCTCCTCGTTTAGACGGTACTGCGCCAGGAGGATTGATAATTGAAAGCCTCTCATACCCATTGCAGCACGTTGAGTGATGAGTATTTCTTGGTGGAGGGTTTTTTTCCAGATCTTTTTGAAATGCTTTACGCAGCGGAGGTGATGAGAAAATTTTTAATTGAATAAGGATAAGCTCGTGGTAAGGTTTGGTCCGTTGCGCAATGCATTGTTAGGAAATGTTTTTATTCTATTGACAAAGGTTTATTGGTTACAGGTTTATTTGCGGTTCGTAGGAAAGAGAAGAGATGGCTTGAACCAAATTAAAGAATGAAAATATATTTTAATGCGTAATTTTTTTTAATTTGAGTAGTCATAACACACATAAAAACGGTCAATTTCCATGATTAGTTGAAACAATGAATTGTAGTGTAATTACACGAACTAAGTTTGAAATTTTTAAATAAATATAAAAAATACAATTACCTTTAAATGTTATGCTGAAGTAGTACATTATTTTGAAATTAATATTAATATAAAAACAGAAAAAAGCAAAATATTATAACCAAACAACATAAAGTATTTTAAAGCATTGCATGGAATGACTAGTGAGATATAAGTATGGAAATCCATTTGATTTTACTGTTGTTTAAAAAAACATTTATTTATACATCATGCTTGTATTTAAATGTTTGATGATTGGATGTGAGCGTAGGATGTGAAAATTAAGATGTGAATTATTAACATGAATTGTTTAAATTGTTGTATAAATAATGGAGGCCTTTTCAGTTAATTTAATTTTAATTTTATTTCTTCAATGTTGGATTTATAACATCATTTATTTAAATAAAAAAAACAAGCAACAAAGCATAAGATGCGAAAGTATGATGTAAATGTGTTGCTGATTAAATGAACTATGAAAAATAAATGTTAAAAAAAAGCATAAAAGAGCTAATATCATTTACAACATTTTAGAAAAACAAACAACAAATGTTTGCCAATTGTACAAGATAACAAAAATGGATCGCAATAAAATTGACACCGATACCATCTCGCCTACCGAGATTCCGTTCTGCGTGAACAGCAACCTGTTGCTCTAATGACTTGTAGTCCATAATTATAGATGGCTCCGTTTTTTCCCTCCAGTGCAAAGGCGGCTTCCTTAACAATCTCCTCAGCGGCCTCCCTCCCCCGAACGCTCAAACCCTACCATTCGTGGGCGTAGGATGTGAAAATTAATGGTTTCCCTTTTACGCGTTAGCGACTGTGCGTCGGTACACGGCACACACATGAAACACCCTGGCGAAGAGGAAACTAAATCAAACCCCGGCTCGGATAAGAACTCTTTTATTGGGTGTGATGAAGCGAATTATGTGAAGGAACTGAAGGCTTGGAAAAGAGAGAGAGAGAGAGAAAAAAAGCCCGACAACACAAGTAGCATTGGGAAAGAAAAACATACCGCAAACATAACACCAAACAGACGCACACACACACACTGGTTCGTCGGGCAGGCGGTCAGGCCGGCCACCCGGCAAACGGTTCGACCGGAAAACTGCCTCTAAGAACCGTAAATTGTGTGATGGATTTTATTTCGTCTTTTTTTCTACTTCTCGCGTATCTTTTTTGTTTCCTATTCAGTTTGTTTTTTGGGAGTTTCTTGTATGAACGCACCGGAACGCTTGTTCGGGACCATTGACCATTGGTTATGAGCATAATTTAAGTGGGTTTTGTTTCGGAAGGCTATTAATTGTTTTTTTGTGATGGTACCTATCTTATCTATTCAGTTCCCACAGTGAATGGAGCGAAAATGAATGAAAATGGTGTTTTTCTCCTTCAGTGATTCTAACTGGAATTGAAAACGGAAAAATGGGTCGCAGCGTGATCTATTACCAGCGGAAGAGCAGATAAGACATTTGTGACATTTGAAGTGAAGTTTTTTCAATTTAAAAATAATTTCCTTCCCATTGCATAATCGAAAGTTGAATAAACACTCTGTAGGCAAGCTTAAATGTGTTCTCTCTCGTAAAAAGATAGCTCCGTTGTTTAAACAATGTGCCCTCTTCCAGCCCTTGAGACTCCACATAACTGCAAGCTCGATCAGCATTATTACGACAGTCCAAAAGGGGGCCATCCCTTTGGTTGCCACACTCCGACACACCTTGGATCACATCGATTAGCGCGCGCTGCAACCGGTGGCGATGATGCATCGGTGCATCGAACTCACGGGAAAGCGGTTCACTTTCGTTTGTTCACTCCCGTCACACGCGTGTGCATTACGCGTGCAATATGTGTCTTCCCCCCCCCGACCCGTTAGCCGCCAGCCGACGGGGCGATGGGAACGACGATTATCGCAACCAGTTTCCGCGATAACAATGTGCCGATAATGACGATGCTGTTGCGGCTGCCAACCCTTTGGCCCAGGCCAAGACGAGTTGTCGGCTGAATTGCCTATTTTCTTCTTGGAAGAGCATTGGAACACCGTGCGGAGGAAGGGAAGGGAACAAAGCAAAAATGCATTCGGCTCCCAATGGTGTGTGCTCTTGTTTGATTTTCTTTCTAAACTTCTTCACCGATTGTTTGTCGTGACGTGAGGTTTGAAGAAACAATCGCTCCCGATGGCAGAAGAAAGTTCGTTACGCATCCATTGATTTGGACAATGCGCTGCTGGAGCGTATGCGTGCGTGCGTGCGCTTCGCCACTAACGTCACCATAAGTGACGCAAATGAGGAAATTACCGGTAGTTTTAACGGGTGGGTTTGTTTTGTTTTCCCAAAAATTAGTGTTATAGCTTTTTTTACAATGCCGAGCGTATATGTTTCATAGTAGAGC
Organism: Anopheles merus; assembly: GCF_017562075.2. NCBI lineage: Eukaryota > Metazoa > Arthropoda > Insecta > Diptera > Culicidae > Anopheles > Anopheles merus. Next base: position 29,908 of record NW_024427868.1, read on the forward strand.
AATGAACTGTGTGATGGATGAGGCAGCAGATTCTTGATACGTGTACTGTTGTTATTTTTTTTTTAATTTGGAAAATTGATCAGATAAGATAAAGCCAAATTTTACTTCGTATTAGATTTTCACAACTGAATTTAAGTTAATTTGTGTGATAGTTTTGAGCAGAGCTGAATAATAATAATAATAATAATAATAATAATAATAATAATAATATAATAATATAATAATAATAATAATAATAATATAATAATAATAATATAATAATAATAATAATAATAATATAATAATAATAATAATAATAATAATAATAATAATAATAATAATAATAATAATAATAATAATAATATAATAATAATAATAATAATAATAATAATAATAATAATAATATAATAATAATAATAATAATAATAATAATAATAATAATAATAATAATAAAATAATAATAATAATAATAATAATAATAATAATAATAATATAATAATAATAATAATAATAATAATAATAATAATAATAATATAATAATAATATAATAATAATAATAATAATAATAATAATAATAATAATAATAATAATAATAATAATAATAATAATAATAATAATAATAATAATAATAATAAATAATAATAATAATATAATAATAATAATAATAATAATAATAATAAAACAGCAAACAAGAGAATACCAAGGCCTTCTTAAGGAAATAGAAAGATAAAGTAATGTAATGTGAGCGAAATTATCGAGTATAATGACAAAGTTTATTGAAAATTATGTAATAAGTCTAAAGAGGCAATAAGAAGAGATAAAATGACAAGAAAACAAATTACTGTACTCTTACTGAACATTTAGTAAGTCTCCTAACCGTAAGCAATATAATAAAAGTGAAGTGGAGTGAAGAGGAATTCAGAGAGGATTTTAAATAGGAACAGAAAACGGGTAGAGGGATCTGCAAATAAAAAAGATTACTTACCGCTACTTAATCAAATAAAGACAATGCACGCCAGACAAGAACCTTAGGTTCACATGAAGAACGGGAGTAACGTTGAAGTAACGTGTTCTTTCAAATGATATCATTAACATATTGAAATAGAAATCAAAACTACTAAAAAAGAATATTATTGAATTTTTTGACAATATTATATTAATAAGTGATTATTATAAATAATTTCATTTTTATTATAATAAAATTTACTTTAATTTTGTTTAATTTCACTTTATTATGGCTAATTTTCTAATTTGGTAGAGATAACGTAGTCTTACACAAGGGTTTACAAAGTATTTATTAAGCTTTTCAAATATCTCCCCATTGAACATGATCTTATGATAAAACACATATAGAACTACAGTCTGAACTCACTGATTGAACTTCGAATCCCTGCAAACTATTGAATATGTGCTTTTTAGTTGGCAAAAAAGTTTGAAATTTAGCTGGGTAAGCATACGGTTTTTGTGAATTTTTCAAAAACCGGTCTTTCCATACAAACGTATGGTTTTTAATTAAACTATCAGCCAACTATCGAGCGTTCAACTAAAAAGCATGCCAACTAAAAAGCGTTCAATTATTGAATTATATTTTCAACACACTTTCCTCGTCAAATAATCGTGAACGGTAACGCCGAAAAGATTCTACAAGGCACTTGCTCTGTAAACATTTTCCAAATCTGTTCCTTTGTTCCGTGCGGGTTCTTTCTGCCGCGGCCCTAAGTTTAATTTCACCTGAAACCAAACGCGGGCGCCTATCTTGCAACCGTCATCGTCCGATTGTGCCGACTGCCCGGGCGGGGTTACCTACCCGGCGGTGGAAGGAAAGCATTCTGCCGCAGCTAACCCCCGTCAGCACGATCGGTCTACGGTCATTTCACTTTCGATGCGGAAAAGGGAAGCAGCTCTTGTTTCGCTTTCGATCAAAAGCATCAACCCCGGGAGCGTTCACCGACCGTGGCCGTTGATTGATCGTCTTTGTTCTTAGAACATTGATCTCACAAGAATTTATAAGAAAGAAAAAAAGAGGCATAAAGGGCATTTTGATGATTAAGCGTGAGCATAGTTAGAACCTAATGGATTTATGTTTCGAGTCTTCATCTAATTTAATCTTCCAGAAATGTTTTAAAAATACACCAACATATACATCTGATAGCAACGATTGCGAAAGCATGAAGTTCTTTTTAGTTCGCTTACTCATCCCTCTCTAAAACGGCGTTGAACTACTTTCGCAATCATTTTCATTCACAATGGTTACACACACACCAGCTGCTCCCGTTTTGCTTCAATCATCATTTGGCAATTTGTCATTGTTGTTGTTGCGGGAAAAATTGTTTATCGGCCGGCGGGGTGTAGTGCGTTGTCTTTAGTTTCGTGTCATTTAGAGCATAATTTCCACCGACTACAAAGCGAAAAGAAAACGATGTCGCAGCTTCAGCTAGGTAAACCCGTGTATGCAACCTGTGTTATGTTTCGTCGTACCTTGCTCGATACGTTAAATCGCTGCTCGAGTCATTTGGAGGTTGCGCTCCAGTTACAAGACACACTGCAACATACCCTCCCCTACACACACATGGTGACAAGGCACGCCAATAATGCGTTCGATGCGTTAGTGTCGCTTGTTTTCCACCCGCAAACCGAACATGGCTGCCTTTCAAAAAAGCGGCACACGCAGCCGGCCTGTGCAGTTGCACTTGAGCAGCAAAAAGCCATAACCAAATGGCGCTTTCCCGATCGTACATCGGCCTTATGCTTTCGACCGCCCCGCATTACTGCCTTTGAATAATCTCGTAAAGGAATCGTAAGCGACCCGTTGGTCCCCTTTTCTTCTTTTCATTTTGCGCGACCATAAAAATGAGCTTTGTATGCATTCTTCTGCGCTCCTCTCTAGCGCCCCTGTTCTGTGAACACATCAGTTGTCCTTTCTACTGCGGTGTAAATCATTTTTCCCTGCCTTTGCAACGGTTTTGCGAGATTCCCTTTTGGAAAGCAGGTTAATTTTCTCACATTCCACCGTCTCACCTTCACCTAATCAATCAAGCAGTGACACTGCACATTCACATGGCCGCTCGGGCTGCATGGAACCGCCGATGACCAATGGCATCGGTCGGTGGGGTCACTCGGGAGGGTTGTCGCTTGCCCACTGGTGGCAAAGAGGTAGTACGCCGTAGGGAGGCAGCAATTGAGTTGAAACCGATAGCTGCAAGGCTTAGGAAGGCGGCAGCAGGTGAGTTTGAAGGGTCAAATAAAGGGCCCAGGACATTCGGACCATTTGGATGTCGAGATTGGCAGCAGATGCGTGTCCGATGATTGACGGCGGTAGATTGGATGGTACTGCGTTGTGAACTGTGAACAATTTGTACCGATCGTCCGTTGTTAATGTAGGCTACGTGAATGAAGGTCAGTCTTTGAGTTCGGTAAGTAAGACATCGGATAAAGTGCATTTTATGATTTCAAGTTAACATCATCCTAATACTTGTGTCATCCATTTAAACAACCAGTCCTGTAACAGAAAAAATGAGGTTCGTCGCTTACGAGTCTTTCGTTTTTCTCACGCGCTAAATTAACCGGTTTTCTTCGCCAACACAACCGAAAACCCGCCAACTATTCTTTGATTTAGTTTATGAAAGCCGGGAAAATTCCACCTTCCAAAAAGCGCGATGATCGATCAGGCTCGATCCATTACGCGATCGATTTGCGCCACCATCGTTTGACCCTCATTATCATAAGTTACGCGCCCGGGAATGACGGGTTCACTGTTGCTCCCGTGACAGCGCGTTACGAAATATGACTGCCGCTAAGTAAGCGCTTAACCCGCCGAAAGCGTTTTGGTAAAGATTTGGGCTACCTAATCACCGTCGTGGGCTATCGTTTTACACCTGTCCCTCGGCGGCGATTTTTCGACCATCGGCCGATCCTACGAGTAGGTCGACCGCGCTAATCACGGACCAGTGGGTTCGTAAACAACGGCGCATAATCCATAAATCTCTTCCCCTCCTTCGCTCTCTCTCTCTGTGTTGGTTTCGGTTGTGAACTACCTTAAACCTGTCGACGGACGCATGTACCAACACGGCGCGAGCGCATGTGTGATCATTTCGATAGGGCGATCTCTGTTTTTGGAGGGTGCGGGCGAATCTGAGCCCACTAGTTGATGTAATATTTTACCGTAGCCGGCTCGTTATGTTGAAAACATAAGGTTTATTATCTTTCTTTGCTTAATAGATTCATCGCGATTTGCTAAATGTGTTTCGCTTTTCTCTTTGGACCGTGTGATGTGATCGCCCACTGACTTACAGTGATTTATTGCGTTGTCCTTGTTCGGACTGTGATCGAGATTATAATTTTGCAAAGCAAGGGTGTTGATGAAGATTAACCATTTAAGGGAATAGCAATAGTTTTGTATGATTAAAGTTACAATTTAAATGCATAAATAAAAAAAAAGGTTACACCGTTTAGGAGACGATATAATTGCTAAGCCTTTCGGATTTTTCCTTCAAGCACTGCCTTAATTTGCTGGGACAGTAATATGGTCAATTTATCAGCCAATGCCATTCCCATACAGACCACAATCAGGAACAAAGTACCGAAACGACCAGCAGCACCACCAGCAGCGGCACCAGCGCTGGTGCAACTTAATGTGCATACATTAGCATAAACGGTTTCGGGTGCACCCACCCGCCATAAGGTCACCTGTCCGTACTGGGTCCGTACGCGTGCGCTACTTTCCCTTCGCGGTGGACTTTCGCTGCAAGGCTGAAGTGCATTTTTTCGAAGAGGAAAACAACAACAAAAAGCATTCCATTCCATACGGTTCAGCTTGGACAGTGGGACCATAGCCAGGACAGGGTGCGCTATATGGCGCTAATGTGAGTTTGATTGAGCTCAACCGTTTAGCTTCACATTTTCGATTTTATTTATGCGATTCGATGTTAAAATGCGAACGAGTTTTGTCAGACAGAAAGTGTTACACGCGCGGCAATAGGATCAAATGTGAACTTTTACCCCTGTTTTTTGTGTTCGAAGCTCTTGGAAAGATAGGTTCGATCATTCGAACATTCCCGATGATAAAAAAAAAACATACACACATATATGTACCTAAACGATCATAATTTCTCTCACCCACATTCATTCCACGAAGCCGATGCGGAAGGGAATGATGATGAGCTTGCGCACGTCATTTGCATAGCAACATAAATGCAGAAATAAAAGGGTGAAACGCTTGGTCGCCCACTTTTTTATTCTCTCACCAACAAGATGTTACAGAAGCAATCAAAGCGCCTCGATGGGTTGAAAGGTTTCTTGAATAAAATGTAAGCAAATGAAGTGTCCATATGAGGTAAATTTTAAGTAATATTGTTTAATTACGGACTAGTCTCATTAAAAATTAAAAGCTGTATTTGAAGTCCTCAAAACGATAACTAATCATTGGCCCTTGCAATGATTTAACTTTGATTACTTATCAATTTCAATATCAACCTCCTCTTTATCGGCGGCACTGACACTTGCCTGTCTCATCGATGGGCTGGCTGGATGGATGGGAACATAATTTACACTCCTCTTGTCCAACAAATTTCACACCGCTCGGATGAGATGTGATGGAAAGTAAGGAAGCGGGGAGCCATTTCTTCCCCCTTTTGCATCGACCTTAGTTCGCATCAGGCTGAGCTGAGCCGAGTCAGTCAGTCAGTCAGTGGGCCAAACTTCTCCTTGGGGCCTGGTTATGTATGCCACGAATATATGTATACAGGCGAATCTGCAACAGGGAAGAAACAAAAAAAAACTATCAACATTGATATGAAATATGAAATAAGAAATTCTCATATAATGGCATAGCAGCAACAACAGCAAAAAAAACAACGCTCAACAACGGGGCAGGAAATGATGAATCGCTACGTAATAGTATCGCACCGGCGCGCACTTGGAAGTTCGATCGGGCTGGCGGGCTGGATGCTGTGGGAAAGCTTTTCACTGGCCCCGAGTGAAACAGTTGTGGAACATAGCTTTAGATTTTTCCTTTCTGTCTTTATTTTGTTCAGTTTGCGAAACAATTTCACTGTGTTTTTTTTGTTGCAGTTATTTCACTCGTTAAGATTGTTTCGCCAATTTTATTGCCACCAGCTCCGTCGTCCGCATATTATGCGATGAGTGTGTGCTTATGGGGTTATCTGTGGAGTGGAATTTTTTTTTTACTATTATTACTGTTACTTTTTTCCTTTATATCTAGACCTCTTTTACCCGATGGGCAGAGTTCTATAATCGTCACAATAATTACATCACCGAAGCTATGCTGGAGGCATTCGGTGTATTGAGCTGGCAGTGGCAGCTTTCCCATGGGTTGGAATTTCACTGGAAGGTTAATATAAACACTCACTGCGAATGAATGCTTGCGTGGATGACAGTGGGACGTGTTTATTTGTTTTAATTTACCATTCCTCATTACATCTGTGGCTTTTGGGTGGGTAATGGCGTAGGTCATTTGCGTAAATGCGAGGAATGAATGATTGGAATGTAAGAGAAGAGACAGAAGAGATGTTTTTGTACGTAAATTGTAACAATTTTGTATTATGTAATGAAAAAAACTAAAGCATACTTAAGAGGATGGCGTCCCCCTTTAACATTTTCTTGTTTAAATTCGTCCAATCATCGCACTTAATAAACCTCCTAGCCTCCTAGCTAAGCTCTCGCTCTTTATTCTTCGCCCATTTCGGTCAACCGATTCATTACTGTAGCTGAAATCTAGTTCCAAACCAATTAGAATATCACGCAAACCGATTAAAAGGCACATTCCGGTCCGTGTTGGCAGGCTTGGCTAGAGCAACGAAAGCTACCGAACATGATTTGTGCTTTTTGAGATTCGTTCTGGAAGTGAAAGTGTGAGATGAGATTCGTTGAAGAACAACGAAATCCCAAGGGCTACTAATCAAGGCATTTTAAAGGAGGTAGTTTAAAGGGAATCTGCCCCAATCCGATCAGTTCAAGGTTGAGTTGGGCTAGGTCGTGATCGTGGACCGTACTTCGTTTGTCATACGTAAGCGCATTAGGTTGATGGCTGTGGTCAGTAGCTTTCTAAGAATAAAAAAAACGTATGCTCTTATCCCTCTGATATCCTGCCCTGCTCGATCAGTTGACGGAAACAGCGATAGAAGCGATTTAAATTAGATGCTTTATCCGACCCAAAATTATTCTAATTCCAGTCCCATTCCACGGACCTGTTTCTGGAGGTGTGTTCCCCTGCGGGTAATTCCGGCGGAGAACAATTCTAGACCTAGTAACGTAGCGCTCTGGCCCAATACCTAGAAGCCATTAACATCGCAACAACAAAGCCACAGTGTCCAGCGGTGCTATAGTCTTGTTTGGGGATGAGATGTTTGGGAATGATATAAAGCAATAAGCTGCCTAGACTGACACAAATTAAGTTGTTCGTTCGACGAAAGGGAAAAACTTGTTTCGGGCTTGGGAGTGTAAAGTGTCCGATAGAATAGACAAGATTCCTGCGGTTAGGGTGTATCGGTAGAGGGTTTAAGGTTTAAATCACGTTTAAAATGAAAGTTGTGGGATAAATAAAGCAACAGGCGGGCATGTCGTTATGATCATACTTTGAGTAATTCTTGGAAATTAAGTTGAAATATAAGATAGCATTCTACAAATTACGCAAATTAGATAAACATAACAACTCATTTCCAAACATTTAACAAAATCGTTAACGAAATAACAATGGCTATAAGCTTAAACATTGAAAAGATAACAGATAACAAACAATCAAACATTGTAAAAGAAATAAAGACGAACAACATAAATTAAATTTTAGATGTGGAGCAAGGTTAATCTAAGGAGATAGGATGTGTAATATAATTGAAAGATAAATAACATGAAAGGATGTTACAGAGAAGAAAAAAAAACAAAAATAAAAACTGACAACATATGATCCAAGGACTTTGCCGAATGCCCTTAAAGGTTTTATTAGATCAGCTTGGGCAGCTTTGATAAATTATGAAATATTAATCCGCATTTAAGAGCAATTCATGGAATGTTTTACACTCAATTTTAATTGGATATCCCAAAAATTCCATATGACCTTCATTCAAAGAACAAATGTGAACAATAAATTACTGTTATACCATAATCCCTCTTTACGGCATTAATGCCACTTAACCCATAATGGTGATCGATAACAAAAGAGAAGAATAATTGTACATCCATCATGCTTTGTTGCGATTCGTAAACACTTTTGCATTGCTCCGTTCAATTCGGAATTTTAAGCTGAAGCTGAACAAGCGCAAGGACAAGCTACAGGAATGCAAAAGTACTGATTAAGCTGACATGCAATGCATGTTAATGCACGTCCGGTCCACATAGGGGTCAGCTTTCCAGCACGAAATCACCCGGACGGGGAAGATAATTAATTAAATTTCGTTCCTCAAACAAGTGCCTTGCAGCAGAGAAAAGATTGATCTTCCTGCACGAACCAAACGACCATTAACCTGGGTTGGTTCCTCGCCGTTCCTCAATCATCGTGTGGGTGTAGTCGGATGGGTCTAAACACTGACATAAAAGATGAATTTTTAACATCCGTCCATTAAACACGAAACTGGTTTCAAGGGTTTGGCGCTTGATCGGTAAAAAAGGAAGCGAATTCCTCGCGCAAGAAACCCCAATCCCAGTCATATCAGTGTTGCGGTCAGCTGCGTTTTTGTGCGCGCCATGACCTGTAATAATGCTTTAGTGAACAAAGGAAAGAAACATTGAGTTCCAAATCGGGCGATCAAGCTGAGCAAATAACACTACGCCGTTCGCATGCGTTTCATAAACCATCCCACAGGGAGCTCAAACCACATTGTTTGGGTACGTGATTGGGATGGTTAACAAAAAAAACCAACAACGCAACCACAACCCTTTGGAACTCTTTGGAATTCCGAATGACAGGAAGATGACCCTTCTTCTTCGGGTCTTGGATCTCCAGGTGTTCTCCAGGCGAGCGCGTTTATCTTGACCTTCATCAGCCACACTCATTTGCGCCAGCGTTTCGGTTTAATAGGAAGAGGAATGATTTGCCAATGAAAAGACGACATCCGGACACAGCGACTTTAGCAGTAGTCCCAAAACCGAGGGTAGCACAAGAGGTGTAAATCAAATTTATTGCTTTGCATGACGATCACAACCAACACGCAGAAGCAAACAGAAATGTACACGAAAAGTGAAAAAAAGATCAGAAGAAAGCTGAACGTTCAAGATAGTCTGCGTTTCGGACGGGTTGAAGGTTCCTGGTTTTTCGCTGTTTCTTTCTTCCTTTTCTCTCTCGCTCAATTTTCGGAGTTCCAAAACATTCCAGCAACACACAAAACAGTCTTTATCTTTGACAATTGGCGTAACGGTACAACCCGACGCCGAGGACATAAAAGGGCTCGCGCGTGCACGTGTGTGTGGGGGGAACAGATCGGCAGATGATGGTGTTGGCCTACATTCGCTGAAGGTTTGGTCGGACACCTTGGATAACGCTTTACATAAAATTACGATTTGTTCCATTATGGACATGGACATCTTTCAGGAGACAAATGTACATTTGCTTCAACTTCTTCTTCTTCTTCTTCTTATGGTTGAGTGTTTGTGTCGCTGGCGAGCCCTTCGCGCTTATCAATGAACTTGGCCCGAGCGCTTGGAACCAACGGCGGATTACTACGGTGGAATAATAATATTATGGTGTTGGATTTATGAATACATTTCACCGAAAAAAAAGCAGGGCTGCATAGCATTGTAGTTCGATGCAGTCGATGTTGCAGCTGATGCATACAAAGCGTGGGGTGCGATAGTGCAATCGGAAGGTACAGTTATTTAATCGCCTCGAACGAATTGAAGAAAATGGGAAGCGTGGGTACAGAAGGGTTCTTTTCGATGGGTGGCAAACAGAACACGAAACGATTCGCTGTGGGGCTTAGAATGTGTTCGAGTTGGGGCCGTTAATAAAATATTGCCCTTCTTTGTCGATGTTTGTTATGGTCAATACCGTAACGTTGACAAATTGACGATGGATTATGAATGTTTTGCAGCTAATGCGGAGCGAGGGTACGTAATGCAGATTAAATATTTATTATCATTTGACTTGTGACAGCCTTTCTGACTCATTTTTCTCTGGATTTATATTAACAAATTCAAGTGAATTACCAATGCCAAAAAAATTCAAACGAATTTGTTCGAGACTTATTCAGTTTCTCATCCTCCTTCCAAAACTAAATCAATCCAGACCAGTTTGCTCATCTACGGACTTTCCAAGGATAATCTTTAATGTAAAGATTCCGCTGCAAATCAACAAATGTTTTCTCTGCGTCTTTTGAAATATCTTTAACGCAAATTTAACTATGATTTTTATCAATCCTCGATCTACGTCAATGCCACGTTATAAGAATGACAAGAAACGAATAATATCTGCTAAGCAAATATTAATGACTGTATAGACTGGGAATGATACTACGATGATTCACACATTGTAGAACTTTTAAAGTTAGTGATGATATTAATTAAATTTTAACAAATTACCACATAGGATATCCTTGTGGATAAAAATTGCATTTTTTATTATTATTATTTATTCAGAAGCAACGGTTCAAATAGGCCGTATTGCTTAAAACTAGATTATACAAGTATAGTTCATGGCGCTAAAATCTATATTGACTGGAAGACATTTCCTTCTCTGAGCCATGGAAGGGCACCTTATCCTGGGCGTACTCGGACATTTTGGTTAATTCAATCCAGCCCTTGAATTTGTGGTCCTATGAGCGTGGCGAAGGATCGGATCCACATCAATCGGATTGCGAGGTTCAGTTATGATTTCCAGTTCAATGTTCCAAATGGCATTGCGGGGTCTGTATCGTTTTGTTCTCTGGCATTTGTTCCATTCAGGCCTTTCCATCAGTGGTCCGAGTGATTTGGCGGGGGTCTGTATCGTTCCAGTTCTCTAGTAAATCATTGCAAGAACCAAAATTGCAAATTTTATAAGACGTAACAATTAAATCTTCCTAGAAAGTATTATGATTTTTTGTTAAACAGCTCTGCAGCTGAATGGATCTTCCAATTTTGCCGTGACCATTTTTGGAAATTATTGACCGGTCAGATTCTTATGATATGTCAACGTTGGAATTAAAAATCGATTAATATGACTCGTTCTAATGTCTGCAAATATTGAGATTTTGAATTCAACTATATAGAATTCTGTAATAAATGGTACAGACTTTACTTTTTGATTGATGAATGTGAATCATTAATACAAACAGCAGTTTCTGTAGCATTGAGTTCTACACGTCACTTCTAAATATAAGTTTATCATAAACAAATCTTAACAATCCACATACACAGGAAGTCTTTAACTCTTTGCCCGAGCGCCATATCCACAAAAGGGTACCCCCTTCATTAATTACCCCATTGCATTCCCATTAGGATAGTTGCCATTTCCTTAAGCAGGATTGTAGGTAGGATGATTGCTTTTATCCTATCCCACCTTCCGCCTTGTGCAATACCCAAATGAATCACGTTGATGAGTCAATTGGACCGGCGACGGCGACCCTAGAGTGCACCTTTTTGCTTTATCGTTCATCAAACCTCCCGAGCCATCGCACTTTGCTCCGTTTTAGTTTATTGCATTGCCATTTTAAGCTAGCCGCACCGGCGCACCAGTGTGTGCGTTAGTGCCGGCCGGGTGGCCGGAATCGCAAACTCCCTCCCGTCGTCGTATGCTTTGTGATATAAGTGACCTTATTTGGTGTCACTAAACTTAGGCGCGCGCTCTCGCGAGGTGGCAGTGTGCGCACGCCTTAGACGCGCGCGCTCGTGAAGTCGAGCAGGTTGAACGTCCGGACCATCGATCAATCGTTCATCATCATCGTTTCCTATAGCGGTTAAGGGACGAACAAAAAAGATAAAAAACAAACGAATCGCACACATGCGCAAATTGCAACAACAACAAAAAAAAGATACACAAACGATGAAAACAAACAGACATCATTAAACATAGGACGAAAAAGCTGTCATCGCCGCAGCACTCGCCCGGTGACACGCGGGTCGTGACGAACGACCGTTACGATTGCGAACTGTTGTACCGTTTCGGATGCTTTTTTTTTTGCTTTCGTGTTGTTCGTGCGTGCCTGGAGGCTTTTTACGTAAGGTTGTTCTCCTTGCCCGGGCGCCTTATCGGTCGACCACCGTCCCAACCCGACCCGAGAGGTGAACAGAGGTTGCTTAGGATCGAACGAGGTGAGCAAAATGAGTTCCAAATTAACCGTTCCAAGGAGCTGTTAAAACGAAACTAATGCATGAGAGTTCTCCTACTAAAAGCTTTTCCGACGCTCCCGTTACAATGTAACATGCTAAATAAACATAACCTTCGGAAGGTTTGCTGGTTGATAATTGATTGCTAAGCAGACAGCACACTTTGAACTTCTCGGTTAAGAGCTACTAATGTATTTTGAACCTAAATTTTGCACCCATTTACGAATGACAGCGCTAGCTCGATTTGTCACGTCTTAATGACAGCAATTAAAGCCCACACACACAAACGCGCTCTCCCTCGGTCCGGCCAGTGCACTAATTGGTGACGGCCGCACTTGTTCGGATGCTCGTGCCAGTGCGATCAGCCGTAAGGTTTCGTGTGCATTCCCTGGCGCTGCCCGGTGACTACCCTTCGCAGCGCATGCGCAGCAATTGACGTCGATCGTCCGCACGTTCCAAGGGTTTGCGTCCGTTTTTTCCAGCATGACACCCCGGAAGAGTGTCGAGTGAACGCGCGCGGGCAATGTGAACTATTTCCCGCCGGTGCACACACTCAGCCGATATTGAATTTCTGCTGTGGCAAGATCTGGGAAAAGGTTTCATCGAGTCGCCGCGTAGTGCGTTCTGCGCTGAGCGAGACAAATGGACGCTGCACGCGTGGGTCGATACGTTGGAAGAGCATAGGAATTTCCTTATCGTCTTTTTTCTGCTGTGGCGGCAAGGAAATGCCCATCGATCAGAAGCAGTAGAACTGCTCGGGATGGAGTAGGACCAGCTGGCGGCCCGATGGAAGAGTAGTTCCGCACATGGATGCCGTTTTTTCCGGGATCGTGTGAGATCGATGGCAAATCGTGCGCATTTATCAGCGTCCAGAAGCCAGACCAGCTCGGTAATAGGTTGCGGTAGTTGAAATTTGATCTGTAGCGGGCTTTTGGTGTTTTGTCGGTGCGGCCGCACCGTGCAGGAAGTCGATTTCGCTCGTCGACGGTTACGGTGCCCCGTAGAACCGTAGCTTTGCGCTGCCGTTCTATGCTTCCGGGAGGGGTGTTATGTTTTGTTGTTGTTGTTGTAAGGGGAGGTGTAGTTTGGAGATTAAAAAATGCCAGCAGCAAGATAGTGCAGGCCGTGTTTTGCACGCGTGCAACTAATGACTAGCCGCGACACGTTTGGAAGGAAAAACAAAACAGTCCGTAGTAAATCGGGCGATTTGTGGTAGCGTGTTGGTTGCCTTGTTTGTTAATTAAGTTAGCTGTTTTTGTTCTGCTTCTTAATGGAGTTCAAAGAAAACAAGAAGTTTGATGAAATTAGGAAATTGATGATGGAAAAGGCATCATTAAAATATGGGTTTTAAGGTAATTTAAATGTAAGTAAAAATTTATTTAAACATTTAACAATTAAATAACCAACAAATGAAAATCTAGTAAACGACATTCACTCATGAAAATGAGTATTTATTATAAAACAATATCAAAGCCCTGTAAACAACATATTTAAATGTTGTAATAAATGAAAATTAAAATCTAATTTCTCAAACAATATTGAGTAAATTAATACACTCTAGTGAAGATCTTCATTTAAAAAAAATGAATGTAAAAATGTGTTCACAAATAATGATGCTCAACCTAATAGCACAAATTTGTAATGATATAATAATTAAAAATATTAAAATTCTTATGGTTGATAACAAAATTTGCTTCAATATAAGATATTTTAATTATTTCACGATCAGTGATGACAACCTTCAAAGCATCATAGTTCGCCCCTCTGAAACTGCTCCATGCATATCATAAACCTTATCAAACAGTAAACACCGAAATTATAAACATCCACATTCCTGCCTTTGCCTCGTCGAACCGAAAACAACCCTCTTAACGATGTCTTTATGTTGCGCCGTTAAAACTGGATCGATTTCCTGTTTCGCAGTGACACGTTGCTGTCTTCAGGAATGTTATTAACGCGTCTTCCCGCTCTCCCTTCCCCACACCGCTTCCTCACCCGTTATAAGGGGTTTTACGCACCGATAAACGGGTAGTATCCGGTTTCACACCATAAACGGTCGATGAGGGCGTACCCTTACAGAAGTGTCGCTTATTATGAGGGACAGGAGTGGAAAAAAAAATACAAACCGCTACGATTACGATGGTGGATGGTGATAGAGTATAGAAACGCTTCTACTGCACAGGGGAAGTCGTCAAACCGATCTACATTTCCCAGCCCAATAGGAAATGCTTTCTTGAGACAATTAACAAACCTTCAACCAGGCAAGCTAAGGACACGTGTGATGTTTCATATCATATCCCGTACGATCAAGCCATCAGCGTGGAGTTTGGAGCGATAAATAAGGGACAATCAAATCACGGGCTGTACGGGCGTGCATGGCGTTTAATTGTTGCCCTGAACCACCCCCGAAAACGAGCGCCAACGGCTTATCGGTACGACATTGATTGAAGTTTCATATCTTCAATCCACCCTTGGGGACTGTCATCACCATCATCGGCTATCGATCGACCAACACAAAAACGCGAAGGCTGGAAGATCGGGAGATGATATCATCACCTTCCTGCGTCGCTTCATTAACGAGTCCCTTTCGGTGGGGCACCGCTGCACAGGGAGAATGTCCAGCCTGTACACAGGTTGTATACGAGGCTTTCGAGACATTTTTCGGCGTACAACCCACACATGGCGGTTCCCTGTTTCTTTTCCTACCGGTCGAAGTCGAAGTCATTCAAAAGATTCCCGAACCTCGGAGGCCCGTAACCTCGCATCACCCTCTCACATGGTGCTGGAAGGATGGAAAAGCGAAGTAGGGTGCAATGTGGTGAACGCGCCTAATGCGCTTATAATTAACTGACCCGTTCGGGAGGTTTTTTTTTTTGGGAGTTGAAGTTTCTTTCTGCTTTCCTGTTCCACCGGCCTTTTTTGACAGTAAATCGAACCGGTCAATAATGGTGTGGCCTTTGAGGTTGCAGCACAGTGCGCCATGGGCCATGCCATGCAACTCGCGTCGGTTCATTCGTTTTGTTTACAGTGTGGTTAGAAACATTGTCTTCAGGAATAAGTTTAGTTGAGTAGTAGAATACTTTGGATTAATTTAAATATACTTCAATACTGAATTTATTTATTCTAATAATTTTGAAATGATCCCTATTCTTCAATTGAAATTGACGCGAACGCGAAAAATGTTAATCTTGAAGTTTTTTTTTTTCTAGGAGTTTAAGAATATCATAAACATAAAAAACAACTTCTAATTATGTGGAAGAGGATTGCAAAATTTCAGAAGAATGTATAAAAATCTCAAAATGATAAAGATTGTTTAGCTGTAATCGTCACAAGAATGACATCAGACGATCCAGGCCTTTAGTATAATTCACTTCTTTTGAGTCATAATTGACATATCCATGCTAAGGCCAGAATTTAAATCAAAATTCAAGTTATTCAAAATGGATCTTTTATACAACCATTTATTTCCCTGATGCACCTAAACTACTGTCATCTACTGTACTCGCCCAACAAATCCCCTATATCCAGTGTCCTCTAGATCCAGCATCAGGCTCGTTCAGCAACGTTCAGCAGGTTACTAGGGGAACCGCTTTCGTGCAAATAGGCTTACACAAAGTTTCGGTGATTATAGCACACGCTCCATTAACAAACTCCAGACACACAGGATGCCCGGACCAGGCATGGTTTGCTCCAACTCTATCCGAACACTCCATTGCTGTCGGCTAAAATCGAATCGGAAAACATAATCATTGACGAATGGAAGCGAAATCTCCACCCGACACTCGACACGACTCGCATGGACAAATTTGGGTGAAAATAGTGGGTCAGTTTTACTTTTTTTGTACGCGACCCCGGGAGCTAGTCGCTAGCCGGCAAGCCGACAAACGTATGTCCAATTTTGGCAAATTCCTTCATCGTCCCCGGGGGTCATTTTTCTTGCAGCCAGCCGTCTGCGTCTAGCCAGCCGGGTCTGGCCGGGGTTGGCGGCGCTTTGTGAGAGTGATTAGAAGCGCTGATGGGGGACACAGACCACAGAGCAACAAACCGCGTATCGTTAGCCAGTTAGACAGGACGGTTTACGGGTTTTGGAAATTGATAGACTTTCCTTTTTTTTTGTCGGGTTCTCTTGGCTTTTGTTTTCGCCATGTCATCGCGAACGGGCAACTAGCTGCACACATGGCGGGATCGTTCGTTGGGCGTAGAAACTGCCCCACTCAACAGTTCTTGTTACAAAAGCGAAAGACTTCTGGGGAGTTCCTTTCAAATGGGTGTATCGATAGTTGTGTTTGCTATGGTTGGTCTCTATCAGTTTAGTTCCCTTGTTGCATCATATTTCCGGAAAGTAGACCTAGATATATTGTCGGAATGTGCACATTCTTGGGGATCGTTTGAAAAAGGTCCGTAATGGAAGATGTGGAACAACAACAAAAAAACGCACACCTTATCAACTTTACGCATTCCATCTGTCTAATTGCATTGGTTTTCGGTCCGGGCTTGGTTCGATTGCAACAAGTGCAGCCAAAAGTGGGCGTAGATAAGTATAATGGGCCAATCGCTGGCGATTGCATAAGAATTTTTGTAGTATCATGCCGTTCTATTAACATACTTAGATAGTGCCCAAGACTGAACACTGATTGCTTCATTTACCTACATCCGGTCGTTTCGTATTTTTGGAAGCAAAAGGCAGACAGACATTGAAGTCTTTCTCTTTCGCCCTGCTATGTTTGCTACACTTTGGACATTAAATATCAAACTGTAGCATAACAGTACGGTTGCTTTTCTAATTATTGCGGATCTCCGTACAGTCTGCCGCTTGCGGATATGGTAGCGTAAAAAGCAATTAAAATTAGACCAAAGAATAGAAGATACCAACCTTTACCTAACCTTTCTGAAGCGATTCATTGGTTGTTTGGCTATTTTCTTCGCTCCACCCCAACGGAAGCCTATTATGTTGCCTTTCCTAACTGTACTCTTTATCATATTATCGTACCCGTAAACACTGCATCATAAATAACAGGGAAATAAAAGTGAAGGAAAATATGAAGAAGCAATTTATATCTGAGCGCCAATTATTACAGCTGGCCAAAGAATGCCAGGCTCGGCTTCATTCTTACCATCCGACCATCCAACAATCCGAACAGTATCAAAAGCATCCGAAAGCGTTCACTTACGTTTATGTCTTCTTTGTTCTGCGCTTCCCCCTTCTGTGGATGCTCCCTCGGACTGCTTTCCCTATCGGTTTTCCGACCGATCGCTGCTCTTTCTTCTTGGTTGCGTCGCCCAACGACTCTGGAAAACCGCCCGAGATAGTGAAACATTCAGGAAGCATAGGGGATTAAAAGCATAGCAGAACGCTTTTCAGCGATAGATATGAATGAAGCGAAGGTGGCCGCGGCCGGGTCCACTAACCGGCCGATTTGAAACGGCTGGCAAGAAGAAGGAACGGTGGAAAAGAAAATCGAAAACATCGACGCACCTCAACACGCACCAAACTCTGGAACGCACCAGTGCGAAGGGAAAAGAACGCAGCAAGGGAAGAGGGTGAGTAGAGTGGAGGAGAGTGCGGACGCGTGTTTGATAATCAAAGCATGTGTGCCGCACAGGTGTACAAAAGGGAAGAGAAGTATGGCCCAACAGCGCGAGAGCGCAATGCTTGAATACCACACACACACCGTGCGGCTTATGTTTGGCTCTCCTGCTTGGTAGAAGCATTCCACCGTATGCTGTATCTCTTTCATGCTGAGCATGGTAGGGCTGTGAATGTAATCGTGAGGAATTGTGAGCGAAGAGAGCTAGTGAACCACTATGGGAGAAAACCACTTTTCGGACAAAAGAAAATTCTATGTTCTTCTGTTATTTTATACTTTTCTAATGAGGAGTACTAGTCAATATCTTTGTTACTCTGTTCTGTCTGATAACTTTTGGTGTTTTCATAGTGGCTCTTTTCAAAAATATATTCTTGAAATAACTTCAATTATTAAGACTAAACCGTGGTTGATACTCAGCTTTTTCATTAATCATTTACGTTCAAACTGTTTTAATTGAATGTTTTTAAACAATTATATTGATTATGCTGCGGTTCAAATCTATCCCAAACATATAACAATATTTCATTTATATTTTATCTATTTTGATTGGAGCTTTTTGAATTTAAAATGATCCGTTGGCATATTAGTACGCCCTTGACTGCAGACTTTGTTTTCTGTTGAGAGTTTGGATAAACAATCGAATGGAAAGCAATAAAAGTACGGTACAGTGAATGAATGTATACCTAAACGTACATGAGGTTTCAATGTTAAATAATAAAGACAATGTTTCAGGAATGATTCAGAAAAGAGTATTTAGATTCACAGAATGAAACTTCTATTTTTCAGAGTCACAGAGTTTTTTTTTATTTTTCAATACTGCCAAGAAGTAAATTGTTTTTAAAATACAAAAACATATCGACCTCGAGAGTGCTTACAGGGTTTTCCAAGTCATATTCAAATGTGCACATAATTATTCACCACCTCCAAGATGTTTTTCAACAGCTGTCAAATGGTGTATTTGCTTCATCACGAAATTTCAGTTTTTACATATGAATTTCAATACATCACTAAGAACTGTCAAACTCAATCTTGCTCGAGACGTGTTGAAAATCATGCTGAAGAAATTTAAAAAGTTTGATGATGGAAATGAAATATCAGATTCATGTGGATTAACATCTTGAATAACAACGTTTAAATTGGAAATTGACTAGGAAAACCCTGTATAGTATAGTACTAAATGTAAAACTGGCGCGGTTTAGGCCCTAAGTCATTACGTCAAAAATATATAACTATAAAAGTGCACACTAGTTCTAGTTCTTAGTTCTTAGCTTTGCTTATTATTTGAAATATTCAACTAAAAAACATCTCCAGATTGTTGTCTAATTATATGAATAACTGATGTACTGTCGTCATTCGTGTCTGGGAAAGCAATAACATAATGTGATCATTAGCAGAAGCTTTGCTGAAAAGTAAAATGACTCCAATCTATTTCTTCCAATTTCAATTTTAACCATCAGGCCCATTCCGTCCAACCCGCCGTGCAAACGCAATTCCAGCCCTCTCGTGCGCACGGTGCGTCAAGTGTACGCGCTCGGGCTCGGCGGTTCTCAGAAGAGTTCGAAACGTTCGCCAGGACGGACTCGAATTTTTGCTTTCCGCGCGCGCGCACACGCTCGCCGACACTCATCTCCGATTCGAACGTGGCTCAGCAGCGGGCCACACATACGCGGGCCCTTCAAGCCACAGTTTAACGTCAGTGTATTTACGTTTGTTGTGAGTGTGTTTTTTTCTACCATTCTCTACCGCTCACCATCTAACCACAGCGAAAGAGGTACGGTGCTTGTTTTTGTTCGTCAGGTTCGCCGTTTGTTGCGCGTGTTGTGCGCGCACTGTTGTGTGTTGTTTGTACAGTTTTGTTTTGATTTCGCGTTGGGCGTTGGGGGTTCGCGGGCAGGTTGCGGTTATCCATGTGACGAGCCCTTCTGTGTAGCAGCGAGAGTGCAGTAGTGTACGTGTATGCGCCGTACGAGAGTGTTTTGCGTCCGTCGTGTGTACCGTGCACATCGTGATGTCATTGCGCGGTTGCTTAAGTGGAGGGGAATAGTGGAGAAAAAATAGAATTAGAAAAAAAAGTCCAAATCCCCATCCCCATTCACTTAATACCACCGAGAACGGCAATATGTCAAACGTCGGTGAACTGTGGCTAAGCTAAGCAGCTAAAGGTGAACAGAAATAAACCTACTACTGAGGGTGGGGAGGAGTCAGTGTTTACAAACGATCTTGTGCTGCTGGGCGGGAAGTTCGTGCGTGAATCGATGCAAAGCACTCACGCGCCACCCTATGCGCCATACGTGAAAGTGAAAAGCGCATAAATTTCACCCTTTCCCGGGCCCGGGTCCCGGATGCTGTGGCAGTGACACAGTGACAATCAGGTTCGAAGGAACGGTCTCTGCTGCGTATGGCAGCATACGCATGCACGCCGTTTTGTTCGCGCTGTCGAATTCATCCCGGTTTTCTTATTGGTGGTGGTGGTGTGCATCGGGATATCGAAGGAGTGTATGGTTAAAAAACAGCAACCGAAAACAAAACAAAAACCGAAAGCGATATTTATATTGGGGTGGGTTCCATTTGTGAAAGTATCCGTCACGCACAGGAATGTCGTTGTTCGGAGGGGTGGGAGAGCGTGCTTATGCGGCAGGCAGCAAGCACGTCGTCAGTGAGCTGCAACTGCGAGCAGCCGTTTTGTGATAGGGAGAATGCTTTTTTGCTTGCTAGACGAAAGAAAAGGGCGCGCATTCTTTGGCGGAGCTAAGCAACATTCGTTTACCTTTCGGCTTGGCGCCCGACTTGGGACCGATTTGTTGGTAACCACCGGGGTAGCTCATCCAAGTAACTCTCTTCTAGCGACTCTGGTTGGCTGATTGACATTTATCGCGTGGTGCCGTAGCGTGCTAGTAGCAACAGGTACGTCACACAGGCCCACCGGCTGCATCCACCGAAAGGGATGGTTGCCCTTTGTTTATGTGCAACGTGTGCACATACACACAAAAAGTACCGTACTCCCGTCAGCAGGCTGTGGGCTGTGCAAAGGTATGCTTTGTTCTTTGTGGACTGAGCACTGTCTTGTCTTGGTACAACTACTTCTGCTACTATCCGGCAGTGCGTTGGAGTGGGTTTTAAGTGGCCATTTCCGGTTCCGCGCTGGATAGCGCTTTGATAGCGCAAAAGGAAGGTAAACACGCAAATGCGCGCGCGAACGGCGAGAACGAAGAAGAGATTTCGACAGTTGTTTGTTGTTTGACAAAAAACCAACCGGTTGCCCTTTTCGGATATTGCTCCGTGCCATACGTGTACAGTGACATTCCAGTGAAACGGGATTTTAGTTTTGAGCTATTTATATGTGTTCTAATGTGTAAGTGGTGTTTACTGAAACTGTTTGTATGAAAGTGCACCCGCTGTTGATGGTGGTAGTGGTGCTGATTGTGTCCAGTGTTTAGCCATGGTGCAGTAAGTGCAATTAAAATTAGAGCTGGTTCGAAACAATGAACACAAGTCGTGTTCACATTCTATTCGGTTGTGCTGCTCTTGGGCGCGAGAAGGTTGAAGGTCTTTGCCTTCCTGGTGAGCGAGTGGCTAGAAACAAGTAAAGGGATGTGATCGCGTTCTAAGTGCGGTGTTCCACGAGACAACGCTCCATGGCATGGTCCTTCAGCGGGAGTACACAAAACATCGATGTATTTTTCTTTGCCTAAGACAACGGGCTGAAGCACTCCAAAAAATGGTAAGTACGCAATGTGTCACCCTTGGCTGTATGTCACCCTTGCCGTACACAACCTTATCTGATAACTTAAGATTGTGCTCAACCGCGAGGAATCGACGGGGAAGGGTCCACCCACCGTCGTCTTAAATGAATTGTTTTCAACAAAAGACTCACCAGCATGTTCCAGCGGCGTCTAATCTTAACTCTCTTGCTATTGAATTCTTATCGGGTTTTCGTTTTTTTGCGTTTGTTTCGTGCTGAGTGTCGTCGTCACGCGGTTCTGTGCACATTCCGACTGTGTGACAAATTGGGAACGCTCAGGTAACGCAAAAAATTAAACCGTTTCGTTCAAGTGTGACCGTTTTAGATGCTAGTAATTCTTTGCGATTAACTTACGATTAGTTTAATCATTGAACTATAGCAAAATGACAGGAGAGTTTGTTACTAACGATACTTCAAAACCAAAATACATACAACGAGCTTGTTTTTGATAGGAAAAGGATTTGGATTTATGAATGAGATGGAATTCTAAACACGCTCTAATGGAATGCTTCAGTAGTACAGTTGTCAAGGGCAATGTTTAGTTCTACAATCGCATTGCCATCCTTACATCGAATCTCGTGAATGTTAGTACAACAAATTTTGAGCAGAAAAAATGGGAATTTCATGCATAAACACAATATAATTCAATAGTTTGGCAGAGTGAAACAAATAAATAAATTGCACTGAATAACTATAAAACAAAATTGTATCATTATCCCTTCAGACATAGAGCATTGAGCAGGCAAAATTGGTTAATTCCTTTCCCCGAGTGACATAATTTCCTGCTATCAAAGTCGCTCAGTCTCTCTGTCTCTCTCGCTGCCCAAGGGGGGCACATTTTGTCCTATTTAAGGACGCACGCTGGTAAAAGTTGTTTCTTTTTGTGTGTATGCGAGAGAGTGTGGTTTCCCGCACCGAATCCCGTACACCTTTTACCAACATTCAAGGAGATTCCAAGTGATAAAGTTTCGCGCCTTCTCGAGTTCCCGATAATTGGCACTTCTCAACGTAGGGGTGTTTGGAGCATGGAATGCTAAAACAAGCATTCACTAGCGTCTTTTGATAAAGTCAAATACAGAGGAGCAATTGCAGTGGATAAAGGTTTAGGTAAAATTATTTTTTGTTTCCCAAACGACTCTTCTAAAGAAAAACGACCGAAAAACGTAACGCCTTTCTTATGTGTGACAGGTTCTCAGCATAGCAGCATGTTTGCTGTCTTCTTTTCCATGCGTTTGAAACACTCCACACTGTCAAACCATGTTCGGTCATCTTTGCCTTTGCTTTGCGAAGGTGCGTGAGTTGTTTTGCGGACCGAAGCATGATAAATGGGGAGGAAAGGATTAGAGGCACGACCAATTATGCGTAACCTGATGGTGTGGAGGATGTGTCAGCTCTCTGTGTCTGGTTTTGTTGGAAGAAAAGATGACGAAGAATAAGAAAACAAACCTCGAGCATCACCAGACACAGGTGGCAGATGGACAGGAACGCACACATTATATGCCCAAAATATTTTATCAATGATTTCATCGCAAAACTTGTTCTTGCCTTTTACGTAGGAGTCGGTTGATAAAAACCCAAAATATGCGCTTACCCCTTTCCCGCGGGATGAGATTATTTGCAACCCATACGATGTTTCGGGAGTTTTTTTTTTCTCGAGGACTCGGATTAGCCAGTGCAGAATTGTTTTTAATTAAAATTTTCCAAATGGCATTTAAGTTCCTGCCCTGTCCAAAACCTTCCCAAAAGGAAGGATGAAATGGAGGGCTGTCGGACGGCTGTTATTCCAGTTTGGTACGACCGGGATTGGACGTGGATAGGATGTTATTTTTATTTTTAAAAGTTTAAAAATAATTGACCACTCGCGAGACTTTTCTTCCACCCTTCCGTTTGTCCGTCCTTCAACATTAATTTAAGTAACCCTCTGGCTTGCGGTGCAGCCTGTCGGTGCAATTTACGGTGCGTGATGTTTAACACCGAAATTCACGTAGATTTTCCGTACCGCCTACCCCTGCGCTAGTGATTTCAGCATCGTAATAAAGAAACCTTCCCTTCCCCAGGACACAGCG
This sequence comes from Anopheles merus, assembly GCF_017562075.2. Taxonomy (NCBI): domain Eukaryota; kingdom Metazoa; phylum Arthropoda; class Insecta; order Diptera; family Culicidae; genus Anopheles; species Anopheles merus. The sequence goes on from NW_024427868.1 coordinate 53,535, forward strand.
AATGCAGCGACTGTGAGCTCTTTAAGCCTTACTTTTTTAATGCTGCGCGAAGAAAACTTCACCCGTGTCTCAGATTATTTAATTTGAAGAAATGAATGCTGAAAGTAAGGGAGGAGGACATACAAAAAAAACTAAAGCAACGATCAACCTGTTCCATGTTGCCTTCCATTCCTCACTTCTCCCCCCCCACACATACACCTAGTTGTCAAACAACCTGTTTCGCGCTTCGTAGTTTTGGGTGTCGAGAGAGTGTCCAACCCTCGTAGTCACTGCTCGAGTTGGTTGTAATTTTAAAACCAATTTTTTTTTTTTCAAAACCTCTTCTTTCGAAACGCGCGAAGATTTTATCTCACATGCGATCGCACGCTCGCAGCAGGGCAGTATGTCTCTTGCGAGACGTCGGTTGGTTTGTAGGTCGTCGCCAACGGAAAGGGAATGGAGCATATTTGTGGCTACGTTTTTTCATTTATTGTTCCGCAATCTCAACCAAATGTGAGGCACACTGTAGGAGCATAGCTTATCGGTAGGTATCGAGACACTATCGAGTCAAACATTGGCTAATCCACTCTGTCATCCCGCGATAGAAGACACCAGTGCAACGATTTCGCTTATCGTAGTTGGATGGCAGCGTGTGATTGAGCGATCACTCGGTACACTACTCGGCATGATCGATTAAGCATAACTCGCGTGTTTTTTTCAGGGTGTGGTGTCCCGCTGCCACAATGTCCCAAATGGTGACTTTGGTCCTTCACAGATGGGCAGGAATGGAATGTTTCGTACATATTTACTGACGTGATTATCAATAAGCTCTTAACTGCCACGGTCACAACGGCGGCGCGCGGGGCAGAGATAACCTTGCCGTGGTGATGTTTTCCTTTCTCACAGCGTCGTCTCACAGTGACGACTTTTCGTGTGTTCTTACTTTATGCTAATTGGCTTCGCGTATCATCTTTCTGGCGCGCCGTTCCGCGCCCGTATGATCGATCGAACGAAATGGCCCGCAAATCGCACGTCGCGCGCTCGCGCTCGTTTTTTGTGTTTGCGGTGTGCAGAGCAAACAGCGACGCTCCAATGTTTGCGCGGGCGATCGCGGGAAACTAATTTCTGCCATTTATTACACACGAAAAAATGTCGCGCCTGGGTGTGGTCAGGGCTTGGAAAGCTTTTTTGTGGGTGTGTGTGTTGTATTTCATGGCAAATTGGCAAACTTTTGCTCAGGGTCGTCGTGTGGGAAGAGACATTTTCAATTGATATTTGAGGTTTTTTAACACTTAAAATCTACGTTTTTGATATTTTTTTAGTAAACCTAACTTATGAACAGCTTGTCAAATATTGTATTGAATAAAGCAACGAAATTTTGAATATATAAATGTATTACAATTCATAAATTCCAGTAATTTCTTCCATAAGGTGAAAACATACGCTATCTTGTTTATATTTTTTCATTCTTGCATTATCCAGCACATCAGGCTTATCGGGCTCTGATTCGATAATCAAAAAGGCATTAGCGGCCGAGCCCGCGTGGGTACAATAATTCGCAAAGCCCTCAATGCGCCGCACCAGTGCCAATCAAAATTCATCACGAGCCAACGGCCATACCACCGGCACAAAACATAACGAAAAAAACAAACCGGCACACAGCGACATCAAAGCCGCACACTGCCATTAATTAGTGCATTACGATGAGGTGTGGGCGTGTGTATGTGTGTGTTGTGTGGTGTGATAAAGATAGGCGGCAAATAAAACAATACCCGTGTGCCTCCACATGCCCCCCTTTCCCCCGGCGTAATGCATTCACACGCAATCGCAATTTCTTGGCCGCGCTTTCTTCGGCGCGGAACTAATTTTGCCACATTTCACCTGCGGCCGCGTGTGGCGATGCTATTTATGAAAGCACTTACTGCCACGACCATATAAACACTTACTAAAACGAGAGCTCATCGAAGGTGTTTTCGCGGCCCGAACCGCGTGCGGCGATTAGTACCGGAACGATGGGTAATCTTGCCTGGTCCGGCAGTTCCGCCCGGGATGTCGGATTTATTTGCAGATTTCACACGCCTCGATCTAGCAAGTTCACAAGTAGGTTGAAAGTTGGTGGGATGTGTGCTTGTTTTCGGGGGAAACATGACAGTCGCTGGGACGGCTTGTAAATGAATAAATGCATTACGATGTTTGATTGGCTGGATTTTTTGCCTAGCTGGATGGTTGCTTTTCACCCCCAAAAGCGAACACTTGTGAGTTGTGCTTTTCATTGGCATCAATTTCACTCCGCCGATTGAGTGGTTGCTTCCCGATTCAATTGTGTGTTTTTTGGTGTTTGTTTTCCGGAGCATGTGAATTGTTACATGAGGATATCAATTAACCATACAAAAGTGGCACCGGTAGAAAGATTCAATATACGCTTGTATGCAAATGCTTTAATGTAACAGGTTGAGTGTTGGTAATTATAA
>NW_024427869.1:0-55889 GCF_017562075.2 Anopheles merus
ATATTCCCAGGCAGTACCGTGCTGGCGCTAGCTGCAAATGCAACGGCGCCGTACACACGGCTCACGGCGAGCGTGGCACGCATTTTATGCTGAGCTACAACATCCACTAAAAAGCCAAACCGAGCGCTCTTTCAGGGTATTAGCGAGCCCTTCGTCGAGCATTAACGGGAACATTTCGGCGTAGTATCGAGCAAAGACTTCCCGAATCCCCCAGCGGTGCACGCCAACGCCCGGCCGAAGATGAACCACCTCACTTGGATTTGGCCACGTACTGGCCCACTCGTACGCCTTCGGTTTGTGAGGTTCTGTCACATAATTTTATCGCACAATTATACATGCAGCAAACGGTCCAGCATTCACCCGTGCCCGGTCATACGACTAGGAGAGGAGAGCTCAATCATGACGATAGCGCTGGCAAGGCGTGAGGATTTGCACAGGCTCAAGCGCCGATGGCTCGCGTTGCTTCGCGTCGACCAACGGTGCTAGTGTATTAGCATATTTTGGTACTTCTCACAAAGGATAGCGTCACTTGTCGTTGTGTTTTCGGTGACAATCTACTAAGCAGACTGTGAGGGTTTGAGATGGGAACAAAGGGAATTGAAGAGGCGTTTGCTCCTTTCACTACTTATTGAGCTGTTTGGCAATCAACGTGCATTGTTGATTATAGTTCCTGTGCTATAAAGAATCGATTTCGATCGAACCGAGCGACGGTCAGTGCATATGTCTGCTTCACGAATCGAACTGTACAAATATGGTTTTATTCAACATTTTACTTTTATTATGTCTTTCTATGTTACGGGCTACAATTAACAACTTTTAAGAAAAACATCAACAAATGTTGAGAACAAATGCATACTTTAAGGCGTTATATTTTATTCATTTGATACATGTTTTAGGTCTAATTATGTTATTTGAACGAAGAAAAGCATGTTAGCGTGCCATCGCACTCAATAACATCTTTTTTTTACCAATTTGAGATTAAAACAATACTACATCTGTCATTATTCCTTCAAATTCAGCTTTTGCTATGTATATTGCATACCTTCAGGCAATTCCTTCCACATGCTGCATGGAGAATTGAATAATACAACAATATGCGAGAGCTTTTCTTTTGAAATTTTTCGACACTGTAGATGCACTGATCAAAAGCTCGTTCTATACAAAGACCTCAAATTTAAACACGTCAGCTATATCGCTTGTCATCAAAATTGTCTCTTATTTACTTTTTAGCATCCTTCATAAAAAGCCTACACCTCTCACAGAGCCACTCGAACTTAATGAACCATTTTTGATCCCCAAAATTACTTCCTAATAAAAAAAATCATTTCCATCCTGCCACACGCCCTGCACAGCCGTGGAGAGAAGTTAATTTGCACTTTTGTGCACCGGGGCCCAAAGTTGCAGTTGTGGAAAATTATTTATTACTTTACCATGCTTGCACTTAGCCCTCTTTTCCACCCCCCGAAAGCAGAAAATAACGAACCCCGAGCAGTGATTGTGACAAACAAATGATGGAATTTGATTGAAATTGTTTCAAACTTATCTCTCTTTCATGCACGCGCTTTGAACGGTGCCTCTGTCGTGGAACTTGAACCAACCGTCCCACCCATTTGCCCGACAAGTGTTCATAAGAATAGCGATCGTGCTGGAAGGATGAATTATCATTTCCTTGCACAGAAACAACAAAAAAAAGATGAACTCTCGACCAACAATAAGCAAGTGAATCTATAACGTAGACACAAAAAAGCAATACCTACTAACAACTCCACTATGGGAAACAAACTGACGGTACCGAGCGGGCCCTCGGGTTTGGTTCGCCTCCGCATCATGCCAGCCCGTTTTGGGTAGAGAAGCAAAAGTGGCATCCTTTTTTGCACTAACCGACGACGAGCGATCAAATTACTCTGCCCCTCGGTTGACCGAGTTGGTGTCCAAAACTAATAGCTAAGTTTCATTCAATTGGTTAAAACTTGTACCATCTCGGCAACGATCTAACTTTTGCTGTGCACCGCCGGACCAGTGCGCACTTTGTTTTGGGGACTGGCGGTAAATTGTTCCTTTCATCAACGTCGATGAATTTCTGAACCGCTTCGTTAATGTTGGATGCAAAGCGGCTTGGTCTTTTCATGTATTTTTTGTTTGTTTTCTCTCTTTTCGGACGGGTCAGCCCAGAGTGCGGTGTTGTAGAAGTTTCAGTCATAAAATACTCATATTTGGGAACACGCAGCTGATAGCTCTTTTTTGTACTAAAAATTTATCGGGCAAGATACAAGAACATCAAAAGTAAAGGTGGATATTTTCTTAACACCCTTCTACTAATGTCAATTATAAAAAAAATCAAAACACAACACATGATCAGTGCAACAGAAGTTTGATAACCCTCACTCCAAATAAGGTGATGACAACTCTCCTCAAGGCATCATCTAAACCCTGTATAAAGCAGTAAAGTACAACAATTCACCTTCTCAAAAGCAACCCCATCGTTTGCGGTATCTAACAAACCAGTAGCGAAATGAAAAAAAAACACACCAGCCTTAAAGGCAAACCGCAACCCCTAACAATCACCTTACTGCGAAAGTCAAACCAATGGTTAAGAAGGATCGGGCCGTTTGGTTCCCTTTTTTGCTAGCAGAGGAACGATAGATAGACCAAAGAAAATGACAAACCTTGTCATTTTGGCATTGCTTCCGGTTCCGTACACACAATCACACCGGCAGAGCTTGTGGCATTTGAACTTTTGGCATGCAATAGATTACAGTTGAGTATTGTCATTTCCATCATGGCTCTTCTTTGTATGTAAAACACATGTATCAGTTGGTGGTGATTATTGTTGTGTTTGCTAACAGGCATGCCAACAAATTATTTGTAATACACATGTACAGCATTTTACTGTATGAAATTTCATAGAATTTAATATAAAAAACATCCTCCCTTTTACGCTGCAAGTTTCTGTTCCAATTTTTTTTACACGTTTCCTATGGCCTTGCGGAGCTCCTAAAGTTATGCACGCCAACACATCATTTTATTTTATTTTATTTTTTTCAAAAATTTTTGAAAAAAGAAAATTCACATTATTTTAAATTTATAATTGTGGTATAATAGTTTCCGTCAAAATTCACTGAATTAAAACAGTGCAGGTATGGTTTAAAAAAAAAGTTTGATATGATTGTTGCATACATTTAGGCGTGTTTTGCTTCAAATTCATTTATAAATATAACGTATTCCATGTCTGTATGATTTATTGAAAGGTTTTACTTACATTTACTTATGAACTATTAAACACTTATTCAGATTCATTTCCATTTCTTTCTCGTATCCCAAGGCTTTACATCGCTACCTCATCCGATGTCAAAGTGGTATCTGCCAGCTTTCTTGAGCAGTGGTGCACAACTGCACATAAAACATTTAATCCACCGTAAGCCGCTTCTGTAACGCAAACAATTTCCACCGCGCAGCAAAACAAACCGTTTTAGCCTTTTGTTCAGCGAAAGATTGTTAAACTGAAACCGTTCCCATACCATCGGACGCCCATCCGAGATCGCTCTAGTGGCCGAACCGAATGTCTCACGTTCCTATATCATCCAACCAGCGTGCAGCGCTTATGCCCGGTGGCCATCACGCGAGATTATAATGACTTCCAGGGCGTTATCTCATTCGAACAATCAGCTTTTCCATTCTACCAAAGAAAGCCGGAAGAGTCCAGCAGTCCTTACCGGGACCCTGGATGCCAAGATGCCATTAATCTTTTGCTCGTCGTACCACGGGACCGGGCAGAACGAAACACATTCCAAAAGGTCGGCTGCTAATCGGCTCATACAATCCCACCTCCTGGTGTATCCCGGTCATGGCACCGAGTGTACAGGGGGTCAAACTGAACACGGCCCAGTGCAAGATGGTCTATTTTGATAAAGAGCTGCCCCTCAAAAGAGCTCCGAGAAGAGCGTAAATGGCGCACCGAAATGCCTTCGCCTCAAGTCAGTCCGTCACTGCAATCGAGCTCGCGCTGCCTTTTGATTAACACAGCAAGATACCGGCCCGATGCAATACACCGCACGGCTGGTTTCATCTTGCACTTTGCATGAAAAGTGTGCACACAGAGAAAGGAATAGATTTTCTTTGTGACAGAAAAGAAAAATAAAGTAAAAACACGGATGCAAAAACTAGCAGACTGGACTGGTGGTCGAATAAAATGGTCATTTAATTCTGTGCCCCAACGCGCCGGCGGCAGCGAAAGATAAACTGGTCGCACCAACGCCAACATCAAAAAGGTGGGAAAAGATAACTAGCCGCATGGTGCATGAAAGAGAATTGAAAAAGAGCCGTTCCAGATCATTTTTTTTTTTTTCAAATGATAATTAATGAATGATAGTAAAATGTACAGCAATTATTGCACCTTCCTCAGCTGATGAATAGCTGCTTGATTTTGAATGAGCTTTATCTGCTCCCTTTTCCAATGGAGTAGCCATTCCTGTTGTGCAGTAGAACGTCCTCTAGAATGTAGAAAACTGTTAAAAATGTGCTGCTTGTCATTTTTTATTCTCACTAAAAATAATTAAATGATTAACACTTTGCATACATGTAGGCGTTGAAGATAATTTAATTATGATATTTTTTTTCTCATGCATATTTTGTTTTATATCGTAAAAACAGTGAAAACAAATATTCGAAATCCTCAACATTACAATTTAAATAGAAAAAAACAAAGTTAAACGCTGTGCATAAATGCTAATTCAGCGCACACAAAATACATTGCTTCCATTGCTAACACTAACCACCACAGCTAGTCCCGCACAACTGCAAACTCTCATTACAAAAATTAGCTCAATTTGCTTGATGCTCCCTTTTGCGTGTTCGTTTCTTTTTCTGGAATTCTTCTTCCAAAACTCTTCACCATAAACCACCAGCCGGAACGAGTTTTTTGTGCTTTCTCAAAAAACCTTTCTTACTTACACTTCTTTTCTCCTCGCAAATGCATCTCTTTGCGCCGGTTGCCCTACCTCAGCCCTCAATTCTCTTTCAGTTTTCTTCGGTTTTCGCTTGCAACAAGCTAGATCCACCAAAAAAGAAAAAGAACCATAAACACACTTTCTCATAAAAAAGACCAACTTCATTACCTTTCAAGGCGTTCCGGAAGTTGCGCACAACCCATACATACATATGCATCTTGTCTTGGCTGCTCACCCGTTTCTCGCAGCCCCCGCGGATTCGGTTGCGGATCGGAAGCACCGACCGATTTGAGTTTCGAAACCATATCCCCCTGTCCCAACTGGTCGAAAGTCAAAAGCGTAACAAAGTTAGCTTGCAGGGAAGCGCACCCGGGGAAAAGGCCACCTAAATAGTGCAGGATACATTATGGCATCGATCCGGAACGTTGCTAGCAAAGGCAAATGACAGGAAAAGGTAAAAAGGGTGCGGGAGGGCTGGAGAAAGTGAAGGAAGGGGAAGGCAAATGCCAAACCAAGGCGTCAGGTCACGCTGAACCAGTTTAAGCAGAATGTTTGTAACAGCTTTTTTGTGTGCATATTTTCAAAGGTTTCGCTTGCATTCTTTACCTGCCGCTTTTTTTCGTTTTATTTTCGGTAGCTTTATTCGTTACTTTTTTTGGCCAAAAAAAACTCCTTCCGTTGCTGGCTGTTACCGGTGCGTGTGGAAAGTTTATTTTTGCTCTTGCACTTTTAAATTCGCTAGGTAAACGGTCTCCGGCTAGTGGGCATGCAACAGATAACTATAAACTTCCGAAATCACTCGGCCGAAGTTCGTGCGTGAAAGAGTTAAATTTCAATTCACGTAAGCACGTTTGCACGATGCTGGCCAAAACTGGCAAACAAAACTATTTTGGCCCCCCCGGGCGATATGTAAATTTCACCGCACGACAGTGCGCCTAGGGCGGTGCTGCACAGTTGCCGGTGGTAGCTTAATTTTTACCATTTTTACTCGCACAACCAAGTTGCAAAAGTATCGCAATATCGTTGCAGTTACGAAAAAATTTCCCCGTGTGGTAAGCTGAGAAGCAACCGACTGCAATGGTGCATCCCGGGTACATTCATTGCAACAGAAAATATGCACAAACTTTGCTTCAAACTCCCCACATGCATGCACGCACCAACATAGAAGCCATCAGTGAGTACTTGTTTCTTTTTTGTTCTCGTTTCATCCCTCGGTATGGTAAAAGTTGTGAAAAATGTTTTAATATGTCTTCTTAGGAGAGTGAAAAAAAAAATCCCACACCAACTATCATACTCCGCATCAAACAACATTAAACTCCTTGATGCACCCTTTTTCGGGATCGCGTTGCAAAGTTTTATTTATGTCCTACCGGTGTATCAGTACCGACCGCGTGGCAGCAGGCTGTGAGCGGGTAAAGTTAACCGCAAGAAGTTGCACTTAATTTGGTGCATTGTTCCGGACTAGTTCCTTCTGGCTGTTTCCATCCGAAGTTTACGGGACGTTCTAAAAAGAAATTAAAAGCATAGTGTGCATGCACTAGCTGCTTGCAAGATAGTTTTTTAGTGTGTTGGGTTACCTATGCTATGCTATGCTCCTATGCTTGCGTGCCAAAAAATAATTATTAATATGTTAAATAATAAAAACAAGCATCTTACAAAAAAACAGGGTGAAAAGCCTAATCATCTTGAAAGAATATACCAGCTTAAAAGTTTATTTTATTTTTCAATTTATTTAACCGCAAATAAATGCAATAGAAAAACTCAAAGGTTATCAGACCTTTGCCCAGCATTTGGCTACTTATAACACATTTGCTGCATTAAATCATTCTTCTATACATTCCCCAGGCTCGAGCCATGCGCCTGAAGATATGCAATGTTTTAAAATAACGTTATCACCAAAAAAACAAACATTTCACCTGATAGAAAACATTTGGAAAATAGTTTACTCACTTTTGTGAACTTTTTTAACAACTCGCAACAAAATAAAAGAGGTTTTCTTGTTAAAAGTTAACATAATGGTATACATTTAGGCGTTGTTCACTGTGAGTCTAGAATAAAAAAAACATATAAGAGGTAACCATGAAGTAAGTATAAGAGGTAACCATGAAAGGCTCATGAAACACTTATCAAATAAAACATTATTATGATTGTTCAATACAAATCATCATTAAATATGGTTAATATAATTTACAATCCTTTGTTCCTCCTTAAAAACAACAAAATATCCTCAAACCTTAAGGCTAGCTCATAATTAAACACACAAATTCGCCGCGTCATTATTCGCCGTGAATAGTAATTTGATTTGCTAGTCCGGATAAACAGTCAACCAAGTGAAGCTTATTCTATAATCAGTTCGTGACCACCAGCCCACGAGTGTTTGCGAAGTGATGGCATTGGGTTTCATCTCGCTTGTCGCCATGTGCATAATTTGCACACCAGAAATCCTACGCCAGATTTCCTACTCTCAAGTGTCTTTCAATTAAGGACCGCTGGACGCTTCTACGTTAGGCCATTATGGATTCGATTAGAGCTCCCAGTTATTCGGTGAAGATGTCAAAGATGCTCTACCTGTTAAAAGCGAACAAGCTCTCAATTCATGCGTTTGATTTATGATGTTATTATCATATTTTGTGTACTATATAAATGCTTGTATCTTCAGTACAAATCAATAAAAAAGTTAGGTTTAAATTATGCAATTTTTAAGAAATAAAATAATTTAGCAATTGCAGTATTATAAAGTCCAATAACCTATCATTCATTTCGAAAATGCTCTACATAATTATTGAGTGGTAAACTATCGTTATCACAGAAACGGGCAGTAAGCAAATGCATCTCAACGGTCTCATCAGTGATGACCGAGCATCATCGCCTTCCAGCAATAGCATCCCCAAACAAGTGCCCTAGTGTGACCGAATTTCACGTGAAAGCCGTTTTAATAAAGCCATCCAGCTCGAAAACCATGCCATACGGACGCTAACGAATGCTAAACACACCAACGAGGTGGAGCAAATTCCGCAAGCATCCAGCACCCAACTGTGCTACATTAACCATTTAGAAACATAACTTGCGCGGTCTTAATGCTAACACTTCATAAACTTGCACTTGCATCGCCCTAGTCGAGCAGGGCAGCACAGAATCGGAATTGCATATCGGGATGTGCGGCCCGGATGACAATGCACTCTGCGCACCCCGGGAAGGAAGGAAGTTTGCATCCATTGCTCGTTGATCTGCCTGGTCGTTTGAACTCTGGCTGGCAGCATAATTTCCCGGGGAGGATTTTCCAGTGCCAGCGAGTGTTGCACCAGCGAGCTATTGACTGCGGGTTCGGTTGCCCTACACTCACACACACAGCGATCACTGAAGCAACACTAACGAGCTTAAAAAGCGGTGTGAAATGCTTGCCTACATTTCGGCGCCCGAAACGAAACCAACAATCCCGCTCAAAATGCGGGAGTGGAAATTTTAAATTTATAACATGTAATTGATGTCTGAATAATGGAAGACAGCAGCCGTTCGTGCCCTGCAATGCTCCGGCCGGGCGGAGCTAGAACCTTTCACTTTTCACAGCTCGCTGCCGTTACGGCCCGCACCGCAAGCGAGATGTGTGCAACTGATGCGGTGCAACAGACTCCTGACCTACAAAACCATTGTTGCCGCACCAAATGAATCGTAATGACTCGTGAGTTTCGAGATATCTGGGAACGCTATTTGGTAACATGGGGTGATTGCAATCGTGACATACACTCACACACACACACACACACACACACACACACACACACAACTGTCCTGCTTCTCATTTACATCCCCAGATCGGATAAGCAATTTGGGTAACAAATTTTGGCACTGGTTTGAATAATTAAGCCTTTACTTCCGTAATTACATTAGCACACCCGTGTACAATCAGTGCGGTGTACTGAGACTTCGTTGAACTGGTAAATGTTATATCCAGCTTTATGGACTATTATGCTAGAAAGTTGATATAAGATATAATTTTAAACCTTCATTGATTTTTTTCACATTTTTTTCCTAATTTTTTGGCCATAGTGAGCAATCATAGCGTTTAAAGGAACTAATTGCAGGGGTTTCCAAGGATTTGTTGGTTACTTCTTATATTTGTTTGGGGTGTTCTTATAATTTTTGAGCGTTTGATAGAATTTTTGGCTCAATTGTATTGCAATGCATAACTTGCACTAAATACATTGAGACACAGGCCTTTGTGCATCTTCCTCCAAATGTTTCTGACTTTTTCTAAGTGGCTTAATTTTCTAATTGGCTTTATATATTGAATCATCAGCAAACTGATTAGCCTATTTCACATTATTCGTTATATCCTTTCGTATGAACAAATGTCACGTATTATATCCTTTCGGTCCCCTTGCAATGTCACACAACCTCCCCCCTATTAGCGTTACGTTATTGATGTTTGACGCGTTTAACGATAGCAAAGAATTTTGAATGATGTACTGTTGTGTCATGTTGTTTGAATATATTTAGGCGTTTTCGTAAAGTTAAGTTTAACCTATCTGTTAGTCGTAAAGCCTGTTAGCCCGAAGAAATTTTCCGTACTCCCTAGCTATGAATTTCCAACAGCGGAATACGATCATTGCCCAAAGTGGCCTCGAATTGGTTCCATCATTTCCCATTCCAATACTAACGCGAAGCTGCATACCACCGAACGTACCACGCTCAATCGACCAGGTTTTCCGCACCGTGCTGCACGATTCCACTTAGCTGAATGCGTTCATAAATAATTATTGCTCCTTCCCAAGCAACCTGCAGGGCCTTTATCCTATCACCGCCTGCAAAACAGAACATTACTAATCCAATATTGCATTTCCCAATTTCCGAATCGCAATCATTCCGCGCAATTTTCGCAAACCCCGTACTGCCGATATGTGTGCCCGATGGAAGCGTGCTTAAGCGTACTGCCGCCTGGCAAATGGCTAACATTTTCTTCGTTTGCCAGTCACCTGCACACACACGCACACACTAAACCGTAAGTGCCCATTCCGGATGTGCGCCACAACCATGTAGCCTTTCAGTACTGCCATCCAGCTCGGTCGTGGCAGCTTCCCGGGGGGAGGATGTGACCGTGGATGTGACGAAATTAATTTGACTCGCCTTACCTAGCCCCGTAGTCTGAGCCCCCAGGCAGGTGCAGCGCTGCAGTCGGGCGGGCGCCTTCTTCACCATTTTGTGGCGTGCGTTACCATTTTATTCAAACACACACACACACAAAATTGCAACCCCCCCATACACTCTCCGGCGGCGATGCAATTGAAATGTGTGCAACAATTTCTAGTCGAGCGGCTCGCGTATTCGGATGCTGGATGGGAACTGTGCGTTACGAACGCTTGCCACTCTTCGTACGCCAGCAACCGAACGAAGCAATCGATTTTGGATTTCGTTCAAGCGGTGGATAAATATAATCGCACCTGTTTGGCACATTTGAATGTGCAGGGATCTAGCGTTCTCAGCCACGGAATGTCTTGCATGGTGGCACATAAAAGGGGCATGCATTTGAAATTGATCCACTCATTGGAAATCGATACGAGCAATCATCGAATCTGGAGGATAATGAATATATTCATAAAGGATCATTTTAAAGCATTTGCTCAAGTGGGACGCGATCAAACCGTTGACGCGCTTTGATATGAGTTCTTCTTCTCTCTTGTTGGCCTGCTCACGATAGAGCACGTCGATGTGACATGGCCCGGTCCAACAGTAATTCTCCAGGCTGCTCGGTCCCTGGCTGCAGCCTCCCATCCATGCAGATGATATGAGTTATTAGCTTCGAGTGTTAATATTTCGAAACCAATAGATTAGTTTCATGATTAACTGCTGAAGCAGTTATATCACCGAACAAAGGGAGCTTCAAAAGTTGTCCCCATATTTCGAATAAAAATACGAAAACACTAGCGCCATCTCTATAACGAATCGCTTACTAAACTGACACACACAAGAAATTGCTGATCCTTCTTTTGGTTTTTCTTCCCAAATTCCAACGTGGAATGTTTTATCCACCTCTCGCATGATTTGTACTGATTTGAAAGCCTATAAAATGGTTGTCCTGGGTAAATAAATACATAAATAAATAAATAAATAAAATCCAGCCTCACACTTCCTTCGCATTTTATACTTGAGTTCGTTTTTTTACATTTAACCAGCCGCGAACAAAGCTCATTTTGACAGAAGTAATCGCCTCAATTGCAAATGACCGTATTGCATTCGTGTTGGACACTTTTGTAACGCAAGTGCCACGTCGGTTCGTCGGTGGTTATATAGTATTATTGATTTATAGCATTTATAAACACTAGACAGCAATACTTAGGTAGTAATCGCTGCCGTACAAACTCTTTATGTTGTTATGTATTACTTTTTAAACAACACACAATCAAACAAATACTAACCTGTAAAGTTGTAGCTTGGCTATCCTTTTTAAACTCTGCCGACATTTCCAGCCATTCGGTTCCCGGGGAAAGAAACGAAAGCCCGGAGAGCCCAAAAACGAGCGAACGAGTGTGCGCGCGTGCCCGGAAAACCTGTCCCGGAAAACGCCGCGGTTCATTAATCTTAATCTCGTTTTAAGACCAAATTAATTTTAATTTAGTTATTAAAAGCGATTAAAGGAGGTGTTTGCATTTTTCATCATCATCTAGCAGACAGCGAACGCAGGCGTGAGAAATGCCAAAGCGGAAGCGCAACCACGGCTGCGTTTGCGATGAAGGATCGGCGGCAGTTTAGCTCCACCTCCGCAGCAGGCTTTTCGCACGGGTGCTGTGTGTGCTGTGGGAAAATTGTTCCAAATTATGCCTCACAACAGGCACACACACACACACACACACACACACACACACACACACACACACACACACACACAGACAGTAGGGCATACAAGCAGCGCAGGAACGGAGAAAGACGCTCCTTTCGCCTTAAACTTTAAGCACTTCGTATCAAGTTTTGTTTGTCTTGTTTGTCGGTAAACTAATTCCCTGCGCCCAACACCCACGCAAAATGTAATGCCGTGAAAAGTTCAATACTTCCATCATTCGATGCCAAGCGAAAATCAGGAGATTAACAAAGTCGAGGCTTATGTCGGCCAATAATTGGTGCTATAAAAAGACCTGCTGGGAGAATGAGAGGACGTTCAAGCAGTAAGAAAAAATATTCAAAATGAATTAGTTTCCGATTTGCTTCATTTGACGATAAACACTTAATTCAACACACGTTCTCAAAGCTAAAAATTAGTTATATATGGATAAACACAATGGATGCAATGGAATTCCGAGCTCGGAGTTATGACAGCTGGGAAAATCTGTGGAAATCAATTGTACATAGCTCATCAATTGCACCTGTGCAGTTCAAAATACCCGCTAGCTGTCAATGAAATAGCTGTTTCACTGCAGCAAAAGTATGCGGCTACTCCCAACTCCGCCTACAGCGGATCTGCTCACACATTTGTGCCTTCAATTAACAATATTTATGTTTTTTATTCTTTCTTTGTTGACGTTTATTATTTTTGAAACCTATATAATGTAGCAGTAAACAATTTAAATTATTTTTTTACATAGATATTCCAATCCACTCTAGTGGTAGAAATAATAATACGGTAAATGCTATGTGAAATACCAAATAACTTTGTTTATTACAGGGTTTCTCACGATTTATTGGTTGGTTCCCATTTGGTGGTTTCCCATATTTTTTTGGTGCGTTTTCACGATTTTTTGGTCGTTTCCCAGAATTTTTTGGTCCAATTGTATTGATATCCAATCGGAAAATACCAATAAATTATGGGAACGAACCAAAAATATATGGGATACGACCAACAAATCGTGGGAACGCACCAAAAAATCATGGGAACTGACCAATAAATCGTGGGAAACCCTGCAAGTCGTGTCTAGTTTTTGGTGTATCATTTTACCAGAAGTACCTCATGTTTCCGAAATTCTATAAACCAATGATCGATTTTTCAAGTAGGAAAACAACTTTCATTGGGCTTCAGTTTCTAAAGTTCATTCACCTAAGAATATTTCAGCCCTCCAATGGTAAGCTATTTTTCTAACAAGCTCTCTTCCTTTTTATTTACTTCATCAAACCCTTCAAAAAGTCATGTCCACTTGTCATGAAGTTCATGCAATTATTACTAAAGAAACTCATTGCACACAGGCAAATATGCACATGATGCAACAAAAAAACACAGCTTCACTTTCAATGGATCTCACTGCCTGATGTACTCTTCATGCATAATGCAGTCATCACTTTGCACCGTTCGATGCAACAGCTCTGCAGGTGTGCAGGCGGTGGTCTTCATCAACTGTTCAATAATTCGTATCACCATTACAGCTATTTGCGACCGATGTCCCACCCCCCAGTACACTCCAGTAGCCCCAGAGCTGCGGAAGCAGGACGTGACGACACAACGAACTTCATGGTCAGTTTCTGGTCACTGCTCGCAAAAAGTAAAGTCCCAATAATCAGCCCCAACACGTACGGAATGCTTGGGAGATATTCCACCGCCGGGTTCGACTTCGGGATGGAAAGTTTGTTTTCTACCCTTTCTTTCATTTCCTCCCTTTAATTTATGTTGTCGACGTGCTCATGCCTGCCGTGCACGTCCCATTTGGGGAAGTTTTCGTCCCTCCAGCGCGTAAGGGCAGCAAGACTATCACGCGACACGGCATTCGATCGGCTTAATTTAATGGAAAATCATACGATCGGTTTCTGGCTCACGTAAGTAGGTAAAAGATGAAATGGTGAAGAAAAAATGCTCGCACACACACACACACACACACAGGCAGGGAAGGATATAAATTATCGCACCTGCAATAAATTGCTCCTTAGCCGGAGCGAAGTTGCACCCTTCTTTCTGCCACTGCTGCACACTTTTACATCATAACGCTGGCGGCGAAAGAGGTTGGGATGCTGATGGCCCCGGGGCAATTCATTTGCGGCCATGTGAGTCCGTTGATAGATTGCCGATTACTGGGCCCAGGTCCTTTTGCCTGGCCCAGCCGCCCTGGCCCAAAAGTCCCGTAGGAAACTAGGAAATACTTCTTCGCACTAACAGCCATCGGCTATTATTTAGAGCAAATTGAACTTTTCCTTCCGCTTTTGCTGTGCCAAACACTTGGCAACACTGGTCGGCGAGTTAAAGTGCCCCACGGCACGGCAGGTATGGCTCGATCGCCAAACTCTCTGCTCGCAACCCTTGGCTGCGGGCATGTAAAGCTATAGTTCTGAACTAAGTTGCAAGTTTGGCAAAGTTTTCGTTTGCACTGCGAGTCCCCCCCCCCCCCCCCCCCCAGGGTATCTGGGGTGTCGTGTGCAAGATTGTACGGTTACGAGCCGTAGATTATTTATTTATAGAGTAGTTTGTTTATGGAACCGCCGTGAGCCGTAGGGAAGTCTCATTTCTCATACCTATCGTGTGATGTATAGACAAGTTAATTAAAATACCATTGTTTTGCACTTTTCACTCAGTATGAAATTACAACTTTTGGCTAATTAATTACCATACCAGACAATGACTTGTAGTTAAGTTTACCTTAAAAAAAACGCCAATAAGTAAACGGACTTAAAGTAAATGGCTTCTTCCTTATTTTAAATATCTAATCGGTTTTGTTGGCAAATAAAGGCTCCTGCAACATACCAAATTTACCGAATCCTTATATATATTTGTATATTTTGAATATTTTGTCGCTCACGAACTTTTGATGACAGTTTCTACGGAATTTTATTAGTCCAACATCGATTTACACACGTCTAATATGGTTCCAATATGATCTATTGCAATCAATTAATCGTGTGTCTGATCTCTAGTAGGTCCTGTCAGTCAGTTCACCGCCGGAGGTATTCTAAGCAGATTGGCTTCAAAACGGTTAGTTTTTTGTATGGAGTTTGACAGTTGGAGGCTGAAATCATGTAAACACTCCATACAAAACCACACAAAAAACTAGCCTGCAATTTTCAGTCTAGATTATTATAGCCACAAAGCTAGAATTAAATTCGAGTACCTGCTCGAAAACACGGGGTTATTTACATTTATCCCAAGGTGCATTAAAGAGATCAGGTGGTGGAATCTGGAATCAAAGTGTATGTAGTCCAGGTGGTCTCATAGCATTTTTTCCAATTTTAAAAATCACTTTTTGACAGAACGAGTGAAAACTTTTGTTCAAACAAGCTTTCTGGAGGCTCTTAAAATCTTCAACGATGTTAAAATCTTCATTCAGAATCAGAAGCGATAAAAATAAGCCTTCTAAATTCATACACCTTGGGATAAGCCCACCTGTATACTATACCCACTTTGTTAGCTGCTCGGAAACTGCAATACAATGCAAACAGCTGACAGGCTGAAATTTCAGCCTACGAACTTAAAACGGAAAGGGCCCCATAATTTCGTCTACAATTCTTATTATTGTAGTCCAGATGCATAGTACATCGTACACGAAATTTGTAATACTTAATTGAATGGATATATGTTTTAGACAGTGGCTTTAGCTACAAAACAGAAATATTTGACGAAAGTTTAGCTTAGTGTTTATTAATCGGATGGACTATAAATCTCTTTCGAGTCTGTATGGAATGTCCTGTCCCAGATCCTGTTCTGCAGACTTGCGCCCCTTGCTACAAATTTTGTCGGCAGCTACCAAGCTGGGTTTGTTGGAGGCAAATCCACCACCGACCAAATTTTCACTCTAAGGTAGATTCGAACGCACCACCTATTCATCGACTTCAAGGCGGCCTACGACACCATACACCGGAATGGGCTATGGAACATCATGCATCGGTACCACTTCGCGCTGAAGTTGATTCGGCTGTTAGAGGCCACCATGAACAGGGTGCAATGCAAGGTAAGAGTATCGAACTTGACGTAGGAATCGTTTGAATGTCACAGGGGTTTGAGGCAAGGTGACGAACTCTCTTGTCCGCTCTTCAACATCGCCCTGGAAAGTGTCCACGATCCTCTACCGGTCTCTCAAATTTCTTGGCTTCGCGGATGGCATCGACATCATCGGCATCATTTGAACCAGCAAGAATTGAATTGAGAATCAATGCGACGATGACGAAGTACCTGCTTGCCGGAGACACTGACTACCTGGGAAGCTCAAAGTAGTAAAGTAGTCCTGCTATCTCGGGACGGTCGTTACTTCGGACATCGCCATCAGTGTCGAAATCCGGAGACACATTGTCGTGCATATTATGAGCTTCACCAACTGCTTAGATCCAGGAGACTTCGAGCCCACACGAAATGTGAGATATATCGCAAATTGATTCGCTCCGAACCATCTTTGGCGGTGTGTTCGAGCATGGAATTTTGAGGAGAAGGATGAACCACGAGCTTGCTGAGCTGTACGGCGAACCGAGCATCCTGACGGTGGCGAAGGCTGGTGGATACAATGGCTGGGGCATTTCATGAAGATGCCGGACTCATGCCCCACCAAGAAGGTGTTCGAAAGTGATCTCCAGTTTGTCACGAGGGGTAGGGGAGCACAGCGAATTCGATGGCAGGATCAGGTGAAGCGAGACTGTCGGAGATCGGGATGGGAGGCTGCAGCCAGGGACCGATCATCTTGGAGAATTGTTGTTGACCGGGGCACGTAACGATCAGGCCAACAAGAGAGATAGAGAGGGAGATAGAGAGATAGAGAGAGAAAAAGAGAGAGAGAGAGGGAGATAGAGAGAGAAAAAGAGAGAGAGAGAGGGAGAAAGAGAGAGAGAGAGAGAGAGAAGTAATTTCTCTGTTTTGAACCGTTTTATGTGGAAAAAAAGCAAAAAGGATAGTTTTTAAAGAAACAACCGTTGGTGGAGAAGCTGTTAACTAAAAAAGTAGGACATTTATCATCGTTAAAATTTTATAAAATCCCATAAGACATACCGGCATTATATGTCCGGTCTAACTCAATTATTTCAGAAAGATAAAAATTTCTGCTAAAAGTCAATTAAATAACAAAAGCTCATATTCTACCTATTCCTATAGTCGCAAAACCACTACCAACGGTATCCATTAGGACAATAAAGTTGACTTTCATCAAACGTACCGTTCGGCGAATTACTTCACTAAAAGTAGTTCGTTAACAAACAAAACAAAAGCCCAACCCATCCATGCCCATATGCACCATCGGCCATGCGAGCGAATCAGTTTACCTTTTTGTGCGAAAAATCACAGCACCGTCAAAACAACAACACAACGAAAATAAAGTTAACACGACGTATGATGCAGTCGGTAAGGAAAACATATTTCCCTTTATTTCGTTGAGAAACTGCAGACACACACACATCCATACATGTTAGCTAAAAAAGCCACAAAAAACGGCAACATTCACTCCGGCACGAAACACGCGAACGGTGGCCACAGAGCAAATCTACTAACCAAACACAAACAAACACAAACGCTCGGACTGCACTTCATTTGCTGGGCCGGAGCCGAAAAACGCTCCAAAATGGCTTCGACTTCTCTTTTTATCTCTCTCTCTCTGGTGGGTGGAGGCTGATGGGGGAGTAAAAGTCTTCCCAATGGGTCCCTCCATTTTGCTCCTTCGGTGCTTTTGTACGCAAGGGGAACATTGTGGGGCATTCGCCTGCCACTTCTCAGTTCGTTAGCGGACCAATTTGATTTGCTCTTTTCGGGCAAGCCCGGTGCTTCCCGTTCCCTGGGCGGAATTGCATCAACACTCTCACACTCACACACACACGTACACACAAACGTACGCAAGTAGTCGCTCCCATCCGACCAATCATTTCCGGTCAAACATCGTTTTCGCCTCGATCAAAAAGCTCCAAAACCATATCCGGTCCTACCGAAAGCCGAACGTCTGGCTAGGACGCCATCGAGCTTGCGGTATGCATCATGTGGCACACCCTTCCACTCCCTTGCAAAAAGGTTCACGCGTTCCAAAAAAATATCCCACACACACTCTCCGGCTGCACTAACCTCACAAGTGGTGAGCTTTTTCAGCATTCCTCCCCCGAGGCGACTCGGGCAACTTGGCAAACCTCAAGCTGAAATGTGTGTATGGGATGGTGCAAAAAAAATGACGCAAAAGAAACGATGGCCAACCAATATGAACAGCAACCTAAAAAAACCTCGGCCATTGCGAAAGTACTCGCACTGAAGCGCATGCCGTTGGAGGAAGCGTTCTGTGCACCAGCACTTTGCACTACGTCGACGACGGCGATCGCAAAAACGCACCGCTTTCGTCAGCTCGTCATCGTTTACCGACCCACCCGAGCTACTGTATGCGGACGCACCACGCGTCACACGGTTTGCGTGATTTGTTTGTCTAGAAAATCACATAAATATTGACGAACAAATGGGTAACAGCCGTGGAAGCTGCGTGGAACTCGAGAACAGAACCGAGAACCGGAGCCGAGACGTAAATAAACTACCCAACACTCGTCAATTTGAGCAGTGGCTTTCTAGTTGCAATGAAGTTTAGCTTCGTAATGATGAGCAATGGAATTGAATTGAGCCTAGTGAAACGGGGGAAAAAACGTGAACAAACATTGTGCCAGTAACTACTTGTGGGTTGTCATTCAATTAAGGTCTCGTTTTGCTAAGTAAAGCTACTGTATATTGCCTAACTATTAAGGTTCTTGATTTTAATGCACAAAAGCCCCTAAAACTATGCAACTTGCATAAAAAAGCGCCTCCATGTAGGCAATATGTACATTAATGGGAGCTTTTACGATATCAGCCAGCTAGTTTATATGGAGTTTGACACTTGACGGCTGAAATCATGCCAACACTCCATACAAAACCACAA
Source organism: Anopheles merus (assembly GCF_017562075.2). Taxonomy (NCBI): domain Eukaryota; kingdom Metazoa; phylum Arthropoda; class Insecta; order Diptera; family Culicidae; genus Anopheles; species Anopheles merus. The sequence goes on from NW_024427869.1 coordinate 18,713, forward strand.
GCAAAACTAGCCTCCAATGTTAAGTCTAAATTATTTAAGCCTGTAAAATTTATCAACAAGCGCCGATTCATTGCAGGCGCACAATTTTAAAGTGCATCTTTGTTCGTACAAAATTGCTGAAATCCAATATGGCGGACCGTAACTGTCACGTGGATACAATCCGGATGATGAATACTGTTCCACTGACAGGCTTAAAATTTGAGCTTTCTAGCTTCAAATATAGAAGGGACAAATAGTGTCTTAATATTCAAAAGAATTACTACTCCTTGCTCTTCTGATCAATAAAGTGCTTCGTAATCTATACCAGGTTTTACTAAGACCAAACACGTAGTTTCTGTATTTAATCAGTTCCAGCCGATTAAAATGACTAAAATAGTAAAATTTGAAGAAATGCGTCACGCTCTACAATATGTTGAAAACATCATGCACATCATCATAAGGTCAAATATATGCTTACTATCATTTTTTTTTAAATAGAGCATATAAGTTTAAGCAAATAATAGCTGGCATCGCGAAAGAAATGGTTTAAAATTAACAGTCGTTAAAAACTAACAGGAGTCGTTAAAAAATTGTTAGAATTTGGCATCGCGAACGCATTGAACTCGTTTGTTAATTTTAACGACTGGTCCTATGCCGTCGTTAAACAAACGACTGTCAAGAGCGTATGCGATACAAATGAACGGTCGTTTAATTATACTGCTCGAATTTTTCCCCGTGTTTGCCTATATGCGATATCGAGCAGTAGTTAACTGTTTTGACGATCGTTTATTTTAACAGGAATGAACAACTAATGAACTCAGTTAAACCAAAATGAACTTTAAACGACTGTTAAAAAGAGTTCATTTATTCGCGATGCCGGCTAATGATACCAATTAACCAAAGTAAAACAACAGATACAAAATTCTGACTGTTGTAAAATCAATGTAGATCGTTAACGAGTGAAAATAACTAACAAATTTTTAACATTAATTGGACATTTGTAAAAAAAAACAATCCTCTATAAGGCGACGCTCTATCAGCAATCGAACACGACATCCGACACGAACAAACCCACATAATCATATGGAGGTGCACTGTCAGACACAAACAAACAAACAAAACAAACATCGGAGTCGAACATGCCAGAAGATTCTGTCTGTGATGTTCGATACCCACCTGTACTGTGAGTACCTTGGCTGTCAAACGCTTCACAGCTACAGTAGATAGAATTCAATTCGCGACATTTTCAAGTTTGTTTTCGTAGTTTGTCTCTTTTTCTTCTAAAAATTTCGTGTAAAATATTTCAAATAGATATCAATAATTATTGCAATGCTTCACAATCAATTATAACATCAAATATACATGTTTGAAACGTATAAAACTATTACTTGTACGCAATGCATGTGTATGCACTGTATGTGTTTTGGCATGGACGTTTGTTTACATTTTTCAATATTAAATTTGAATGATTTTTATGGTTTTATTGATGAAAATAACTAGTAAAATATTTGTTAAATCTTCCCCCTACAGATGGATATTCATTTCAACTATGAAAATGCTTCATTTTCGAAATGAAAAGATAGGCGTATTGCAGTGCCTCATGACAGGTCTTTAAGACATCGAACAGTTGACAGAGCACCTATCCAACAGAGTCGTGTTTGTTTGTCTCGTTCGATTGGTTCCAGAGCGCCGCCTAATTTGCTGCAGTAAAACAATCCACCAAAAGATATGTGTCGTCAGCATCAAATCTATAAAACCTTTCGTTTAATGATATTTTGTAATGCACGACAGTAACGCAATACAATTGAAAGATTCCCATTTAATGATTTTATTATCTTACGATTTTATACCCTTCCCACACTGTTGTGATGTCAGACCACGGTCGGAAGCCACCGACACCATTTAGGGTTTAAAGTTTTAACCATCCATCAGAAAATAGTCATCACCTTAAACGACATGTTTACACAATCATGTTTACTACCCATCTAACCATTACGTTCCTGCTCTCCATTGCTTCGAATCACTTAGGACAGTATCAATCGTCATGCGTCTGTACTGTAAGGAAATAATGACACCGTAACACAGGATTTCAACAACGGGAAACGTACATTTCTAAACCGAAGCGCCGGCCTGATCCCTAAAGTAAGTGAGTAATGACGCTGAATGCGAATGAAATCCCTTTCATATGGTGGGAACGCAACCGGGCGCAAATCCTTTCCCTATTTACTGGCATGGGAAATGGGGCCGATTGGCGCGCTGCAAATAAAATGACACTGACAGTAAAATTGCACATCGTAAAAGTGTCTTTCTAGCGTACCGCTTTACCCACTCGAGCTGTCTGTTATCGAAGCGAAGAAATGTTCTTTAAATGACTGTAATTCGATTTACGGGTGAAAGTCGTATCGTTGCTGATGCAACTGATGTTCTCATTTCATTGACCGACAATACAGTTATCTATACTTTCTAGGCAAAAACGTTTGCAACAATCATAAGTAAAGGTTTAAACAACGCTCTTTTAACACCTCGATTGATTCTGTAAATTCATCTCTCGTTAATAAAGTCCAATAAAGTTAACAAAAACATCCTGCAACGTTTTATTGGCGATGCTAACATGCAATTGCAATTTGCAACAAGTTCTTAGAAACCATTCCAGCACATCGAGGCAGGATTTACATTCTTCGAACCGGTTAGACATCAATGGGAACCTTGTGCTCCGTACCATTCCTTCGCTTATATTTTACATTATATTATGAAACTGCCAATGTCCTCATCCAGAGCTGATTTAAGAGCCTTTTTTTCGCCTTCCCTTATGAAAAGGATTTAAACTAACTAACGACGTTCTCTCCCACACGGCGTTCGTTAGCGTACGCTTTAGCAATTGTTACCGCCAACTATCGATATCTTGCGTCCACCACGCTTCCCCGACGCTTGGAAGCCATTGCCGTTTCTGCTAATATGATCTATGTGCGACTTCAGGCACCACCGCCACCGTTACGGAAATGGATGGTTCTGTGCCCCCGTTCCCAGCCGTGTTGTATATACGCGTGCGAACCGTGCGCAATCGCTCGTTGCATGCATGCAAAACTTACCCGTTTATCATCTGCTAGTGTAATACGATGTCGCCCCGGAACAAATAAACATATATCACATCGAACATATTTCCGGTAACCGGGGGATGCGGTGTACGGGTGCGAAGAGAACGGTGTGCTGCATGCTAGGTTTGCTAGCGACCAGTTTGCGACCGGAATTGGTTCAATTCTTCTTAACTAGCGGGTGACGCCAAGGTGGTATGGATATGGTAAATATTTTAGGAGAAGTTTATTCCTGCAAAGAACATTACCTTTAAATCTTGATTGATTGGATTGCTTACATTCAGTGATTCTGTAAATAAGGCAAACTGCTCCTGTTGATGATACTAATGCGTAGAAGATCATACACAAAACTATTGTAAATGTTATATGATGTTGACATCAAGATCTTTAAACTTGTTATTGAAGAATACATTCCAGAATACAAGAATACAATTTATTTCTTATGTAAAGTCAAACTATTTTTGCAACACATCAACCTGCAAAGTATTTTATCACTCTTTTGATCTAGTGATTTCTATGTTATCAATATAGTAACACCCACTAGAAGTTCTTTAATATACCCTTTTCTACGCTTGATATCTTCTACAATATAAACAGCACCCTTCTAAACGTTTGCTTTTCATTCTACTCCCATACCGCGCCTGGTCTAACGCCTGGTCACTAAAGCACGCACAACGTCGCTTCTCAGTCGGCTGTCGGTGCACCCCTCGAGCAAACAAAAACTTTCCGACAGGCTCACCAAGCAAGCGAGTGAAAAATCAAATTTCCTAGAAAAACGTTCCCACTGCATGCTCGGCTTCCCCTCTCCTCCGGCAAAGCATTCCAGGCCGGCAGGTTATTCGACTGACCTGCCGTTTCTTTTATTTATCTTACGCCGGCAACGTTACAAGAGCCCAACCGTGCTTCAGGCTGCCTGCTAAGAACGTGCGAAAAGATTATCGTGAAGTGAATTTTAATTTGATTGTTGGCCAGCTAAGCCGATCGAAAGCGCTCGAGGGAATTGAGCCGTGTGGGAAGTGCTAGAAAAGTTCCGATCGGAGGGTGTAGTAGTTTTTTTGTTGTTCCTGTAGAGCCTATCGTTGCGATAGGCGTTTTCCCATTTTAATCAGGGGGTTTAGAGACGTCTGTGAATGAGTTTCTAGTTTCTGTTTATGTTTGCAAGGCTGTGACTATCGATGGAAGGATTTGGAAATTATTTGATTATTGACAACTTTAAGATTTTGAAGAATGCACCAATGACCTTTGGAATAGTGATGGGGAAAAGGAAAATTTCGTCGGAATCGATTCCGGCTAGCTTCAATTTTTTTTTGGAATCGATTCCGGATAGTAGGTCCGGAATGAGTTTGCAGAATCTATTCCGGAACCAATTTCGGAATCGGCTCCGGAACCAACTCCAGAATTGGCTCCAGAATTGGTTCCGGAATCGGCTCCGAAATTGGTTCCGGAATCGGCTCCGGAAGCGGCTCCCGAATCAAAATCGGTTCCGACATCGGAATTGACTCCGAAATCAGAATCGGCTTCGAAAAAGAGTCGGTTTGTCCATCTTGATAGGAATAGGCGTTTGGGTCCAAGGATGTTATGTGTTGATAGCGACAAAGAATCAAAATTTACTTGTAAATGATCTATTTACATGGAGATTCGCGGACTTATTTCGCTTCCCACACTTCTTATTTCAATTCAAACCATTCCATTTCTGGAGTCATGTTCTGATTCCGGTGCCAATTCCGATCCTGGAATCGATTCCGGAGTCAACTCCGGAGCCGATTCCGATCCTGCAATCGATTCCGGAGTCGACTTCGGAATCGATTCCGGTGTCGGCTCCGGAATCGGCTCCGGATTCAACTCCGGAATCGGCTCCGAAACCAACTCCGGAATTGGCTCCGGGATCGACTCCCGAATCGGAATCGATTCCAGCATCGGAATCGGCTCCGGAATTGGTTCCGAACACGGAATCGGAATCGGGTAGGTCCTTTGGAAATAATAGTTTTGAACTGAATTTTACTCTATATTCCCGTACGACCATGATCGCATCCTTTCATTGTATATAAATTCTCACATTCACATTCAACCCTTTAAAATGAATAACTCACCAAATCATCGGCTGCTTCCTAGTGCGATAAATATCGAAGATGAAACTAGCACACTTAATTCCTGGTCACGGCACCCATCACATCACCTTCGACCGTACATTTACGAACACACACACACATTTTCTGCAGCTCTCACGCCAGATTCATTTCCATTCGCCGCTAGCTTCCAACTACATCTGCGGCCCACTTTTCGCCCAATGTACAAGGGCAAGATGTGCTAGGGAAGCGAGCGCGAAAAAGCGAAACGCCTGTAAGCAAGTAAGTGGCAAAAACAGATTAGCTCACTCAATTTCCAGCAGCGATGCCGGGCCTTCGCGAGCAAGTGTGCAGGCGCAGGTTACGCTGCTAACGAATTGAAAACGATGAAATTAAATTCCACCGCCAGCAAATAGTAATGCAGCGCAGGGAAACGCTTGCGCTAAGCCTGCTAACCCTTTTGCTGCTGCCTTCGGTTCGGAAAGTGCAGTTCCTGCCACCGGCTCCGCACGGTGTCTCCCGAACGGAGCGCATCCCGATGTAAATTTCTCATTCCATTAGCAATTGAAAGATAATTGAGTGGCACACCTGCAGCAACCTGCCTGGTGGGTGCACATCCTCACAGTGACTTTCTTCACTTCACGGATTATTCCGCATGCAAGTGGCGGCAGTGGCCGGGGAGTGATTTACCCACATTCCAGCATCGGTAAGTCATATTCAACGTTGATCGAGCAGTGGGAAGGTTTGGTAAATATTTCAGCTACATTTAGTGCTTTCAATGCGATTGTAATTTATTCCGAACCGAGCGTGTATTCATTGAAATGGATCAGGCCATGTTTCGCGATGTATTTCAGACCGCGAGGCGATGTGTTTTACCAGGAAAATTTTAATGAGTTTTTAATTGAATTGCAACGAAAGGAGCCCCACTAGCCCGGATGCGGTACACCGACAGCACATTAGCGACACCGGGGCTAAGCTGGCAAACGGCAGGTACAGTGAGTGCAATTTTACTTTAACTTTAACGAGCAATTTTATTAGCAAAGGCAATAAAGTCGCAGAACATGCGAACGAATTGCTTCTACGAAACAGATGCATCTGTTGGAAATGGTTTATTTTAATACCGATGCAATTAACTTGCAAGCTTGCACTGTAAGGCTACATTTGTGGTGACAATTGCATACTTTTAGGCGCACAATGAATAATTCCTTAATTTGTGCACCATTAAGTCCTACCGAAAGTGCTCCAGTTCCCTGTTCACATAAAAGATTGCAAATTAACCTGCGTACATATTCAAACTATTTTATGCGAACAAAATGTGCAGTTGTTTCGTAAACTGATCAATTCATCGCCCAAAACGTTCCGCCCAATGCGCTCTCGATACAACAAAATATAATATATTCAAACCTACGCAAAAAGCGCTGCTTTCAAACCCACTGAAACGCACCGCCTAACCAATCAGCGGTCACGTTAGTCGGTAAATATTGTACTGTACCCTCCCAGCCACCCTCCGGGACAGACAGACACTGTTCGGATGCCGCCGGGCACCATTTCTCCATTGAGATGTTTGTGTTTTTCCACGGAAATCTCTTCCCAGACCAGAGTGTTAACTGATGCTGCATGCGTTAGCACGATGGTGGAGCAAATTTTCCGCTGGCGGGTGCCGGTACCGGGTATCTTATTAAACCGCGGCACGTACCGGTGCTAAATTTCGACACCATCAAGTCGCGGATTTGATTGTTTTTCACGCCGCTACCAGCAATGCCGAACGCAGGGCACGGCTGTCGCTGTTGGCGTTAGTTTTGAGCACAAAAACGGCCTGTGATCTATGAAATAAACGCCTGTCACGAGCGGGCCGATGTTACCGATCGGTATTAGGTAGACAATAAATTAATGCTACAGTGGAATTAATTGTTTTCCCACGCTACTGGGCATCGTGGTGCGTATTTCATGCGTTCTGTTACTTTGCAATAAATTAATTTCGCTGAGGCGCTTCGATTTAGCTTATTTTAATTATGTGACCTAAGAGCTATTTACAGTAGAAAGAGTGTATGTAAGTTGTTTATCGATTGTTCTGATCTGCAAGTGATTTTTTACAATGCAATATATATGTTTTCGCACAGAAGAAATGTCAATAACATGCTCCATTAGCCTTCACAATCTGTAAGGTAAGTTGTGCGTTAGCTGGGTAAGATGAGCTCGTAAATGACACAAACTGTGGAAAAATGTCCGTAGTTCACGGGATTGAATCGAACGAAATCGTAAAGCTCAGTTCTTCTCTTGTTTCCGCATGTGATGCGAACACATCTCACCACAAGAAGCAACATTTTAAAACCGTCCCACATACAATGTGCATAACAATTGCTACCAGAGCATCAATACAATCGATACCATTATCAAAACGAAAACAAAGCTAAACGCTTTTCAATGCATGTTTCGACATGTATTTTTTTTTTCGCACAGGCACACTCGAAGCATCTGCATACGGTTTCGTTTTGTCTCAACATCTGCAAATGATGGTTCCATCCTGTTTGCTTTCCACTCAACCGTACGAAGAATCAACATTATGCTTCGATCAACACCCCATTCAAGCGAGTGCTTATCGATAAGATTCTCTGGCAAGGAGAGCAAGACCCGGAAACATGTCTTTGAAAGCTGTAGAGCGACTGGCAGGAAATGAAAATACATTCGCAAAGATATTGAGCAGCATCGGCTGCTGCGAGCGACAAGAAAAAAAAAACGGCACCATACACAACTAAAAGCTTCTGCTTAGCGATTTCCGCCATGCATTAAAATTGTCTTCCAAAGATTCGGGGCAAGTCATCGTTAAGATCCGCAGCGAATCTTTTTCGCATCATCGCATCTCATCAAGTTGGTTTTTTTTTAAAAGAACGTATTTGCCTCCGATAAAGAGCCTGGGTCCAACTAGTTAGAGTAAAAGTTGATTACGAATCGGGGAAGTGAAATCTTTAACCTTTTTTTTCGTTTAGATTAGAACGTAAACGAGACCTAGTTTTGCGGGGGGCAAAAACGCTCCATTCATTCGACCGTACCGATGTTTCTACACTTATCAGCTTCCGTCTGTTTCTCGCCGGAATGCTTCACGCTGGCCGACATTCATGAAACAACCAGCAGCAGCAATGACCGTCCCTTTGCTTTTTCCCAGGCGAAGATTTGCGGTGCAGAGAAACGGTTCGTGGAAAAATATTGATATAATCAACACTTTGCGCGCTCAAAGTCATCAGTCTGCGAGTGGGCGTCCAAATTTCTTCCATTCCAGCGAAAGGCAAGCGTCTGTGCTGTATGTCAAACACTCCACCGGCAAGCCTGGGCGTCATGGCGAGTGGCAGCAAGGAAACGGAACGAGCAGTGTTGATTTTTCATCGAACAGCTAGAGCCATCGTTAGCGGAACGGCTTGAACCATTCCTCTTCGCTACGGAAAATCTGTAGAGCTAAAAGAACAACAGAAAAGCGACAGTTGCTTGCATTACGCTGTACGTGTTTCTGGCTGCTCAATCTTAAGTGTTAAGATAAGTAAAATACGTTGCCGTGCGAGAGAGAGAGAGAGTGAAATGCCGGTACCGCCCCAAGGTGAACCACGGTGAACCAAGATGACTTAGATTTGCCGCCATCGACGCCGGTGGACCGATCGGTGGACACGGTGGCCTGCAGCAGCAATACATTAGCCGCAAGTAGTATCAGCTTCGCCTGATGCTGACCAAACATTGCGTTCCAAGCCAGGCGCGTTTCGTTAAAAGCAAAACGTAATCATGCTAATTCCAGAACAAATGGATACCCATTCTCGGTCGGGGGGAGCCATCAATCCATTTGCACAAATGTGTAGACAGTTTTGTATCCTTACTGATGGGTGATGGAAATTTAAGCATTGCTTGGAGCGACTAGATGCTGTCAAAAATGCGCTGAAAGCTTCTGATTTGTCGCTTGTTTGGCGTAATCGATTAAAATGATCAGCAATTGAACTATTTGTTCGTACTACATCGTGTACATGCGTCTGTTTCATATCATTTAATGCAGCTGCAAATATTACTCACCTTATACTTAGAACCTTACTTACTTACTTATCTTAGAAACCTTATCTATAATGCATTCACATTAGCTAAAACGATCACAATGAGTTACAATTGTCACCTATTTGGTTCTAAAAGGATCAACCTCATCCCACTTTTGCATTACAACTCCCCACTTGATCCTTTCATATGAGCAGCCATTAGCTTAAATACGTTCAGCTGCAGCATTTGCCATTTTTATGAAAGTGTCACAGGTAAACAAAGCATCGGATGCTTCTTGGAAGACATCTTCATTTAGAGTGCAACAATGTTCTTTTTTGCAAGCAAATTTTCTTCGACACTTAGACGAGCGTTGCAGCTTTTACTTTAATTGCCGCTGGTTGAGTGCGGCTTCGCCACAATCGTTCGGTCAAGCGATTAGCAAAGAATGTTTTTTCATGTAATGGTAAGATTGTTTTGCAAACGATTTTGAATTGAGTAAAATAAAAACATAAAGGCCGGCGGACACTGTCCGTACTCGCAAGTGTAATTTCGATTTTCACTAGCGCATCTGGCGGCGGCTGACCGAAGCATTTTGCCAAACAATTTGGAGCTGCTCCAGAAAATACGTTATTTGTTTGCATGTTTTTTACTTAAATCGGAGAAGAAATTTTTTGTAAAAGGTACATGCACATGTCCTGTACGCATTTCATCTATTTTCATGACAAAAAAACGATGGAAAAACTACTAAATTTTGAGATTCGGCATGACCATTACCTCGAGGACCAAAAAAAGCTTCCACCAGCCGCCGCCAGATGCGCTAGTGAAAATCGAAATTTAACTAGCGAGTACGGACAGTGTCCCCCGGCCGTAACACAAAATACTATGTTCAAATTGCGTTATTTGTCTTCAACAAAACAAGCAAAGCTTTGACTGCATGTCTACTGTTCAGCAAAACGCATTACAAATAAACTTTTTGATACTAAATCAATTATATCTTTTTTTTACCTTTTATTTTTTTAAATATAAAATTGCACTGATTGGTTCAACAAGCGCATACAATTTATTTGATAAAGAGTAGTTCACATAAATATTATAATAATTCACACCATGGAATACCTTACGGCGCAAAGCAGGACTCACCATGAAGGCTAGCTTTTGTCCTTCCTTTTATGCAGGTCTCAAAACGTTATTACAAAAAAATAAATATCAAAAACGACATTCCACAGGGTTTGAACCCTCTCCAACAATCAATTCCATTTTCAAACGAAGCTACAAATTGACCGCTGACACCGCCGGTGTAGTTAGTAAGCAGCTATGGAACTACCCATTCCAGCACCGCACTGCACTGGACATCATCATTTCCGTTCGTACATCGAGAGCCATAAAAATGCAGCCGGTTCCCTCCCGCTGCTAGCAGCCAATCGGATGCGCTTTGATCTAATATAACTCAGCAGGGTTATGAATATTGATAAGCATCCAAACAGCGGGACAAACAGCACAAGGCTGCTTAGTACTGTGGGACGGAATAATGTTAAAATGCAAGCATCATTGCGGTGGTTTTTCTACGATTTTTGATCCTGGTGCATTTTGACACACCAAATAATATTCGTTATGAAACCGGTCTGTTAAGTCCCCTCCCTGAAAGTTGAATAAGTATGGAAATTAAACAGTAAAATGTTTTTTTAAATATCATTTAAATCAGTTAAATAATTTATTACTTCTACTCTCTGACATGAAGGAATAATTGAGTATGTTTCTCTAAAAATAACTAGAATAATTGTAATAAGAAGATTTATTTTTATATTTTAGGAAAATTGTTGTTTAAACTTAATATAGCTCTAAAGTTATCCTCATAATTTAAATGCCAGGTCACAACTGTAGAATTGGGCAACAATACATAAAATAACAATATTTAAATGTCTTGAGTATTAAATATTTTCTAGTACCTTGTTTAAGCTAATTCTACTTTTCTAAGTGCAACATTTTATATTTCAAAGGCCATGTTTACCATCCCGCCCAAAGGCTTCCCCGATTCTTCGAAAACCAATCTCGCTCCTCAACGGCAAATTTAAATCATCGTTTCTCAGCGCTGAAACTTTTTCATTTCTTGCGTTTGATTTATGGGTGTAAGCGCGACGAAAAGTTGTAAAAGCGACGAAAAAAAGATAAACAAACAATACACATTCGCACAATGTAAACCATCCAAACCTCAGGCAGCTGGCTTACATTGTACCTGCGGATAGCAAACAACGGTTAGAAACCGGCGAGGGATTATTATCATATCTGCCCGCCGGTGTGCAGCGCACCGACTCGGCAAGACAAATTTAAATGATGGTCGAGCATCATCCCTTTCCCCCACATTGCACCGCACAGTCAGCATTCTGCGAGAAGGCACACAGTTTTAATGACTTGTTTAATCACGTTTAAGCTATGGAGCTTCCTGCCCCAATCTTCCTTCACCTTCTTCCTTGCCTGCTTGTCGCCGACCGAAGGAACCGCTTTGATGGATGCACTCGACTGTGACATGGTAGCGATAATGAGAAACGAATCCCGGAGGCGTAAATGAAGTGGGTGCCTGAGTAGCACTCGCCGACGTACCCCGGGGTGCTTTCGCCTCTTGTCAGGGTGGCGCAAGATTGATTTCTTCTGTGAAATTTGGCGTCAACAAATTACATACAGTGTATCTGGTGGAATGGTTTCTAGGCATTGCTTAATTAAAACATTCGGAGAAAAGTTTAATAATCCTTTAAGGGCCTAACACGACAGTTGTGTGGGGGCCACAATGAAAAGATAGCTTAGCGTGTGTACGGAACGTCTAAAAATAATATGAAAAAAAGCCAATTCCATTCTTTCGGGAGGCGTTACATCTAGTGCTAGACTCTGAGTACTCAACATTTTCATAAACCGGGGCTCTAGCCCTTGTTAAACAATATTATTTTATAAGTATTATTTAAGCTGGACATCATTTTCGGGCAAATTTTGGTCCGTTTTTTTGGGTAACTTCAATTGACGCTTTTTTTGGGTAACTTCCTACTGCATCACATACATCACCGTCTACATCACACTTACATTTCTCCAGCTCCCCGCTTATTCCTTTCTTTTACGAGCTCTATCGAAAAACTCCTACAACATGACACAACCCATCACGATTGACACTTTTTGGGGAAGAGAGTTTATAGTGTTCCCAGCTGAGTTGCTGCACTACACAACTGTGGCTTAATCACCAACATCAAAGATCCCCATTTGTTACGTGTGTTTTCCTCACCTTGCCTAACCCAATCGCCTGCAGGAAATATCAAAACCACACCTCAATTATGCACAACCCGCCCCACTTACACTTTAATAGCCCGGCTGTGTTCGGGTTGAATTGAAACATGCCATTAGCATTATGCTTCCGTGTAGGTAACGACAAGGAAACACCCTCTCCACCCATGCCGACACATGCTTCACAAACATCATGTACTGGGGCACGCTTAGCTTCTGGCGATCGAGAAGAGTTTGATGTCGCTTCTGGTAGGACCAAATTCGGACAATATAAATTTGCCCAACCGTAAACAACCTACGGAACAAGGGTATGGTACCGCAGTAACCGTACCCACAAGTACCTTTGCATAATGTATTCGCTTTTTAACGAATCGTCCAACAATCTGGTGTCATGTAGCGAAAGCTTTTTGATCATGCATCGATAATCTCTTTGATGCGAACGGAGAAGATGTAAGCACCATTCGGGCTCATAGAAACGTTGGTCTAGTTTGATCGGTACACGGTACAACTAACTTAAGTTTGGGTAGGAAAAATTGACGTTTAAGGCTCCCTATGCATTGGAAAGAACTTGTCTAAGTATGTTACCTTACATGGAGCAAAGCTTACATGGAACTTGTTAGTTACTTCCAGCTGACACATAATTGATTCAGAATAAATTCGAGCTGGCATGCAGCGCTTCAATGGATCGAAAAACGAATTGAACTGTTTAAGCAATACACTGGGAAAACCATTCAGTCAAGCTAAGAAGGAAGTGATAGGTAAGATCAATAAATTACCTTATTCTGACTGGGGAGCGGTTCAAGAATACTGTTGTTATCTGTTACTTACAGATGGGAGTGTGTTACATCTGTTATAGAGAGGAGTTATTTTAGCTCTTTGGAGCACATCTTCCTCCTTGCCTTAGGCACCTGTCATATTTTGATTTGGCTTTCTTCCTTCGTCGAGGAAATCTCTCATTAAACGCCGCGTTAGGACGAAGAGAGAGAATTCATATTTACGCAACACAATTCAACGTTCTCCGAGAACTTTTAAGACCTATCTGTCTAGATCTCTTCATGTTTCCTCCGATGTACAACAAGGTCAGCAACCTAGGGTCCTTGTTGTTTACGTTGTATATTAACGATTTGTCAATGGTCTGCCTGCCAGAGAATGTTCACCTCCTATATCCGGATGATGCATAAACCTCCCGAAGAATCTGATGCCCAGAAGACAACCAACAACTTCAAATCTCTTTGTGTGATTTTGACTGCTGAAATAAGCGTAATGCGTTTACCCTCAGCGTGGAGAAGTGTGGTGATGATGACCATCACTTTCAGCCGATCCCAAATGTCTACACTGTAAGAGGACTTACACTGTAAGAGGACTTACACTGTAAGAGGACTTACACTGTAAGAGGACTTACACTGTAAGAGGACTTACACTGTAAGAGGACTTACACTGTAAGAGGACAACAATGTACGGTGACCTCACTGTCGTTCAGCGTATGAAGCTGGCCAGGCTCCGATGGGCTGGCCATGTTGTACGCATGGAATCGGACGACCCAACTCGTAAAGTCTTTTTAGGCCGTCCACATTGACAGAGGAGGCATGGTAGCCCAACTGAGGTGGCAAGATGGCGTGGAGGCGTCCGCCATTAAGGCCGGGATAACGGACTGGAAGACGAAGGCGCGAGACCGTGAGCGGTTGTAGCGCCTGATAAGTTAGTAAGTAAGAGGACAAAGACTGAGCAGAACAGACTGTGTTAAGGATATAGGCGTCTTTTTAGACGCTCATTTGAGATTTGAAACTCTCGTTTTAGATACAGCTTCACCATGTTGTAATAAGGTGCGACTCTCTACAGCTCATTGATTTGATTACAAGACTCTACAGCTGTTGATTACAGGGCTCGGTGATTGCTACTCGGGTTCCTACGTCTAGATCTCCGTATTCAACACAGGATTACTCAACGAAAGCATATACTGCCCGGCGATGCTGCCATCTGTTTATTTCTTGATGTACCAGCAAGATCCCAACTCAGGAGCATCGACTACCTTCAGTTTATTTTCTTACATTTGGGGGAGATGATGTAAAAAAATGTTATTTTTGGTCAATAACGTTGTTACGTAATGTATGGATGATGCTATAGTTAAAAAGTGTATAATGTATCGTTGTGCTAGTCTCGTGGTACAGTCGACAACTCGTACGACTGAACACCTGATGACTGATGACCGTCAAGGGTTAAAGACCGGAATGGATCGAGCCTTCATACGTAGAACTGACTATCCTTCAATGGATAACCAATCAACAAATCAACTTTTATATGCGGAATTGTAACTATAATGTTTCATCAAGTACAGTAAACTATTTCAAATCTTGATTTGCAAATAAATAAGTACCATTCCGTTCGCTGGACACTCAGAAATGATTGGAGTAAAAAAACAGTGCTCTAACTAATTTCTCACCGATGACTCACTTCAATGAACTTGACCTTCACCCTCGCTATATGCAACAGGCAGAACAGTGTGCTGTAGTTCCACTTTATCAAAACGCACATCCCATCAATCGGATCATCTGTTTGGGGGTGGGGGGGAGCGGGGGAGCACTTATTTGATGGACAACAAATTAAAGCACTCAACCCCGAAATACGGTACAGCCACTCGCCGGACGATTTTACAATATCTGTTGACGACACTTGACACATTATCGTTTTATTTTCCTTTCTTCCATTTCTCCCCCACTGTCCACAAACAATCGATTGAGCTATAGCTCTAACGAGCCCACTTCCCGGTGCCAGCTACCCGGTGTGGTTCGATGAGGCGAAAGTGAAAAGCACCACCCCTTATCGGGATTGCGGAAGCTAATCCATGCGTTTAAAAATAAAGCAATGCCATCGTTTGGATCATACAGCAATGCTGGGTTGACCCGTTCCAAAACCCGGCCGGCCTCCCAATTTGTCAGTGTTTGTTTCACACCACGCCACACGTGGTGGATCGTGCCATGCCACCCGAATGGAATCGGAAGCTTCACCGAAAAGGATCTCCACTTTCCATTTGATAGATGACCGATTGGAGAGGCGAGCTGGGCCGAGACAAATAAAAAATAGCCACAGAGAGGGAGAGATGGAGCATCAGGTAGCAGCAGCAGCGACAGCAGCAGCAGCGGCAATAGCGGTTACGCTGGTGGGGGTGATTTATTTTCGTTTTCGACATATTGGGAAAATAATCTATCACAAGTGGGTCCTCGTCCTCGTCAATCGCATTTCCGACTGCGGGACTTCGGAATCCCGATGGGCAGCCCGATTGGCATTGTGCAGGAAACTAATCGGTTTCGGCACCGTGGAAGGGTAAGGGCCACCTTCGCGTCCCCACGCGGGGCTGTCAGCAGCTCAACAGTTGCTGCAGCTTCTGTTGACCCACATCGGGCCGTTTCGCTCGGAGAGCAAGAAGTTTCCTCTAACCAGCAGGAAATGCAGGTGGTTCTGGTCCGAGAGCACCAGTGTACGAAACCCGGGAGCAGAACAGAAGAACCGAGCTCGTGTTGGTGGTTAAGCATTTGACGGATGGTTCCGGAACGTTGGGTATGTTTTGCTTCAATTAAGGTTCCACTTCAGCTGAAATTAGTTTCATTTAATGGTGCCTTCGCTCTCGAGATTCTTTCTCCGGGAAGATTTTTCCCAGGCAGGCAGGTCAAGTGCCGTCATCGGCGTGGCGTCCGAAAGTTCGGGAAGGAGTGGCACCGTACCTTTTACATTCGAGTCGTACACGTACGGTAATTGTACAGTGTTGCACAGTTGAGCATGGATGGTCCCTTTCTTCGTTCCTGAATGCCAGGTAGAGCAAGGGATGCAATTAGTGCTGTGAATGCACTTCATTTGGCTAATATTCGTGCAGCTTCCATGCAGAGTGTGTGTGTGTGTGTGTGTTACGTTGTTGATGCAGCATTTCAGTAAGCCGTGTGCAGTATCTGAATTATATTATTTGCGCGTGAATGGCAGCATGCGTTGTATTTTTTAGTAAGAACAATTAGTTCATATGGCTTAATAACGTTGTTTGTAACACGATTTATTTAGAGTTCGATTTAAAATTCGGAGAATTCTATGTCGTGTCACGCCGCCATTTATGCAACCATCAAATGTAGAATTTGTTTTCTAAATCTAAACTAAAATCATAAAAAATCAAATAAACATGTCGTTTTCAAAATTCTTTGTGCTTTGTGAACATCTATTATGGTTTCTAACGACCTAATTAATTTTACACACCTTCAGGTCTGAGCTTCCATTTAGAGTTTTCTCTCAATTTCTTTCTATTTCCATATACCAGTGGAATATTACCTTATTGCATATAAAACAGTAAAATAAAATGTATCAAATAGAAAGCCGTAATATACCAAGACAACCCCCCTTACCGGCTTCAAATGCTCTACAACAAATGCTCCCTTTTCCCCACAATCAAATTGAGCAGCGAAACGTGTAAGTCCCCGCGTTTTACGCGTTGTCAGCTGCGCCATCAACACGGGCCATTGCTTCCGCTACACGTTAAGCGAGCCTGCTGCACCGTAAATCTACATTACCTCCCATTTGCCCATGCAATATAAATCAACGATAAATGCTGTAGCTTCGTTTGCTATTAAATTTCGAGCAACGCGCTGGCCCAAAGCCCTGGCAAGGCGGCCCCACGCAAACGGCCAACGATGGAGTTCGGAGTTCCCCAAAACAAACGTGTAAATCCTAATCAAATCAGTACGACAATTATGCAAATCGACCCGGAGGCTCGAGCCGATTCTTCTTTACATACAAAATACTTCACCAATCCTCTCTCCCTTACAATCTCTCACCCTAGCTCTTCCTACACCTCCCATAAACGCATGAGACCCGAGCGCCGCTCCTAAAGACTCCTGTTTTCATTTCCCAGACAATTTTCATCGATCCACGGAAATGGGACCGCTCCCAAAATAAGAACGGAAGAAGTGCCGTCCGCCTGCGGAAAACGCGCACCACCTTTCTGCCCGACCGGTTCCTTTTGGTACAGGTACCAGGTTTGGGGGGGGGCTAACAAGTGTACTCTCGTGTTTCGCTCTCGAATGAGGATAAAGTTTAATCAGCGTCTAAGCCACACCGGGACGGCCCGTGGCACCTGTTCCGCGACGGCAGTAGAGACAGTACTTTAGCATGCCAATTTACCGGGAGGGATAACAAGCGTTAAGCGGCTGCACGCGGTGAGCGGACCGAACATCTTTATCCCGTCTATGCTAACAAGAAGCCCTCACAAGCTGATGCTGAACTGGTGAGGCCCGAAACGGTTGGCGGACCCAGCAGGACTGGTAACGGGGCAGCAATGGAATGGCGACGAGTTTAGAACTTATTGACCTGTTCGAAGGCACGAGTGGGAGGGTACATTGTCTCGCTGGGTAAAGATTGAGAATATAATATCATACGACGTGTTCATCTCCAGAACAAGAGGATTATAATAATTTTCAACACATCATATTTCAAAGAGCTTCGCCAGTGAGGGTGTACAGAAATGTTTTAAGAGACTTGTTTTTACTTTACGTATTACTTTAAGGGCCTGCTGGTTGTGAGTTGCCATTCTGCTTACCTCATGATCAAGCTCCTTTTGCTTCGTCTGTATTAGATTTTGTTTCTTCTCTTCTTTTGCTCTTACTTTGCTTTATCTCTTGTATTGTATTGATATTTAGCTTAAATAAGATTTTTCATAGCAGACTGTATAACCTAGCCAGTTAGATTGGCAGTAAAAGGAATTAAATTTAAAATTTTCTACTTAATATCAATTTACTTCCATTGATTACGAATGATTGTGACGATTTATTGCATATTTTTGTTAAATATTACATACTTTTAGGCGCAAACATTGTTTAATGTAAATCATAAGAAAATGTGTTTTTTTAACATAATCATGTAAAGTCATCCAATTTTAAATCTTTTGATTGGCATCCAATTGCATAACACCAGGCGAATTTGATTTTAGCCCCTGTAAGATGCAAATGATGCCAACATGCTCAGACTTTAAAAAATCAATTATGTTATGCGCCTAAATGTATACACAAAAGAACACAAGTTGGTACAGAACTCTTGTTTTCACATATGTTTTTTTCTATCAAATTATTTAGAAACAAATTTTTCTCTACCCGTATCGAGCAGGTTTTCAAGCGAGCTAGTACCAGCAAAATTGCAATAAAACCTTCACTAGCTAGCTGTCCGGTGCACTAGGCACAGTACCAAAGGTGATTCCAAATTATTCACGAGCCGCTTGGCCCGGATGACTGGGCTGGCCCAAATAATGCCACCAGCCAAATTTATCGCCTTAGAACACTATTAATTTTACTTATCACCAACGCTCAGCGGCGGAACCCTGTCGCGGTACCACTGCAACCGGCAGGTGTTGTTGTTGTTGTTTTTTACTGGCTCTTCGCTCCACCTCAGGTGGGCTGCATAGAAACGTGTACGTGTATGTGTGTGTGTATACTTAAAACGAACATTGCGGAACTTTGAATAAGATTCCTGTGCGAAGGATGTCAACTTGAACGCTAGCGCTTGTGCTTAGTCTACAGCGCACTTTTTTCTTTCTTGCCAGCAAGGTAAATACAGCAAACACAACAAAAATAATAAAAAAAGCAAGTAAAGCTAGCGCACAAGCCGTTGGAATAATAAATCATTCCAGCAACTGTCCACCGAGAGTGTGACCACTAAAAGCTGGCCGGTATCGGGAAATGGAAAATCTACCACCGGGCAGATACCGGGCGCCGGTAAATAACACCAGATAGGGCCATTGTTGTCGTCAATGCGCAAATGATGGGTGCGCTCGGTTCGGTGCGTTTATTCCTGTACACTACCAGCTTACCACAGAGCGAAGTTCGACCCACAGTGGTCCGAGAAAATATTTTAATATTTTCTATAAGCCTTCAACAACAACCAACCATGTATTTCGTGGTAACCGAGTGCTTTGAGATATTGTAATAAAAACATTTGCTTCGCCACAAAGAAGTTTTAGCAAATTCGGAACAAATAACCTCTAGCAAAGTTTTACCAAAAGTCAAAGGAAACGCTCGTAACATGGCTGAAATAAAAATCGGTAAGCAATAATAAATAGGCTACGCCCAATGTGGCACCAAATCAAATGACAACCACGGCAAATGCTTAGCAAAAGATCATTTCTTTTTTTACACGTCCTGTTCTCATTTTTCCCTTAATTCCCAGCGGGATGCTTAAACCAGTCGCCCGTTACCGGTTGCTCAAGTGGAAAATTTAAGTGGAAAAGTTGCACACAAGAGACGCTGCGCCAACTTTTCTCAACTGTTCTGGTGGTAAAGCAAGCCACCACCACGGGCAACGGCCAATTCGAACGAGTAATTTGAATGGATTCGTTACGATTTTTCTCATCCTTTCCGTTTTTTTTTTTACTCACAGTTGTGATTTGCCTTCGTTTTGAATAGCTTTTTGAATGGTGTGTGCTTGTGTATGTATGTTTTATGTGGCACGGCAAACAAAGAGGCTTTACCACGCAACAATGATTAGGAAGTTTCAGCTGTATTTAAAAGCAGCTTTTTGCTTGCAGATCGCGGGGATTTTTACCTATGTACCTATTTAACCATAATTGTGCATTTTAATTCGTTTCAGAAGGAAAGTTTTCATCAGCAGTCAATTTTTATTATTTTCTGCAAATACTTAGTTTACAGCGCCTTTGCATGCTATCATGTCGGCACTCTATACAAAATCTGGTACTAAACTAATACTAAATAATTTGTCAAAAAACATTTAAAAAAAAGATTAAAACGATTTCTTCTGAAACATCAATTTCGAACCAAACTGCTACAGTTTCTTGAATCTTTCACACGAAAAGTGATACTGTTGTCGCAATTGTGGTAAAGCTGGCACTTAAGTGAATGTTTTATAACGAAGACACATTGGAAATTATAACCAGAAATAGTCAACAAAAAGTACCAAAAGTATCAAAACTAGAGATGGGTACAGTTGGCAATAATCTGCAGTCGATTCCGAACTGGCTCCAAAAGTTTCGGAACCTACTCCGCAGAGTCGTCTGATGTCAGCATTGTTTTCAGCAGTAAGCATTGCTGTCGTCACTAAGAGCTAGTCTTAGAAATAAAGACCTGTTTACGAAATGCTCACGCAAAGCGAAAGACGAATAAACTTTACGAAATTAAATCCTGCCGACTACGTCTCCAGTTTGATTCCGATTCGACTTCGACTCCAGGTAGAACTAGTGCTTTCGGCGTTACCGGAGTCGGAATCAGACTAACAATAACTGGAGTCGGCAAAAAGTTGTTCTTTTTCAAGTGCTCGTTACACTGATGGTTTAGTTTGAGTATAAAATAGTTTTGAAGTTGCCAAAATATGTTTGAAGATCGTGTTTTTTTTTTTTTTTGTAGATGTATAATGCATGATGTTATTAATAAGTTGGTAGCTGTGTGCCAATAAATCTTACCGGATTTAACGTTCTTGACGCCGGGAATCGAGATTGTAGACTCGAGAACCATCCTCTATAACCCAGATCACAGAGTCAACCCAGATCCTGGTCTACGCTGATGATATAGACATCGCCGCTCTTCTATGTAGCAGAAGCCTACCATTGCAGATTTCATATAAACGAGCCAAAGACCAAAGTGATAGTGGCAACCCCAGCGATCCTACCAACCACACATCCAAACCTACGATAGCATGACGAACAGATAGGTCACTGCACTTTTGAAATCGTCCCAGAATTCACCTATCTCGGGTCAAAAGTCAACTACGACAATAGCATGCTGAGATGCGCACAAGAATCGTTCTACAGCCTGAGAAATCAGTTCACCTCGAAGAGCCTGTCGCGACGAACAATGATGGGACTATAGAGCAGTTATATAGCACTGGTACTCACATACGCATCTGAGACATGAACACTGTTCAAATCTATTGAAACCATTTTAGCCTCGTTGGAAAGGAAGAGGCTCAGAAGGATTCTTGGCCCCGTGTGTTTAGAAGGACAATGGAGGAGCCCTTACTTCTTCTTCTATTTGGCGTAACGTCCTACGTGGACATGCCGGCCTATGCAGGCTTTCGAGACTTAATTCATTAACACGTAGCCGGATAGTCAACTCTTGCTACGGGGGGGGGGGGGGGGGCGGTCCATTTTGGGCTTGAACCCATGAAGGGCATGTTATTGAGTCGTTCGAGTTGACGACTGTACCGCGGGACCGCCCCTTACAGCGACAACCTATACGAGATGAACAGTGAAGAACTATCAGGCTCTCCAGGCTCCAGTGGGCTAGCCATGTTGTACGTATGAAAACGGCCGACCCAGTCCGTAAAGGCTTTTTAGGCCGTCCACAAGGAGGCGTAGTAGGAGGCAAATTGAGGAGGCACGATGGCGTGGTGGCGTCCGCCATTAAGGCTGCCATTTGCTCTACCATCAACATAAACTGAGCTTGCGCTGCTAAACTGAGGTATGAACTGATGAAGATGAAACCGATCTTGTAAAATGGAGCGTCCAAATTGATAATCACACTGATTCACGCCTATTATGTTCAGCCCTGACAAGCTATGAACAATAAGCTGATAAAACTATTTTATGTACCAGCAGCTGAGAGCAAGATTAGATAGAAGTCAAGACCTATTCAAAGGCTCTCCAATATTTCTAAGCTATTTCACGAAATGAATAAAAAATAAACGTAACGTAATTGAATATGATTCCGCTTAAATAGGATATTACAGATAACAGCTATATTATAGTTGGTTAGTCCTTTGTCTTGCTGTCTTACATAACTTTCGGCAGCAAGCGTGATCTAACGTTTCCATTTAAAATCTCCCCCACCCCACTTGCCTCACAATCGCCTCGCACGTACAGAAGAAAACTAAACCCTTGCTTTTCTGTCATACCGTAGCAATCGGCCAGACTAATGAGTAAATTCAGCTTCCTCTTCAAACATCGAAGCGCCAGAGCCCAGCATCCTTTCGCTAATTTCTCCGTCACGCCCGCGGGGCGATGTCTCGGAAATGATTTTGCCGCCGCTAATTCGAACGAAACCGTGCCGTGTACCATTAAAGCGTGTGGCATAAAATTTTACGCCTTGCCGGGCACGTTTTGTCGCGACCCACAGTAGATACATGCATCCACACTCATTAATTCACATTTCCAGAGCCGGGACACAGCCCAGGAATCCATTAGACTGACTGTCGAAAGCTTCCCCACCGCAGCCTAATCTTGCATTTCGCAGTCCCAAATAAATGTGTGTGTGTGTGTGTGTGTGTGTGTGTGTGTGTGTGTGTGTGTGTGTGTGTGTGTGTGTGTGTATGTGTGTGTGTGTCACAGTGGTGGAAAATCTCTTACAAATGTGCTCTCCTCTCCTTTCTCGGTGTTCAAGCCAACCCCAACATTTCGTTTGGTGGTTCTGGCAGCCAATTTTCACCTAATCGGTAAACCCACTTTGAAGGCACTGATAATTCTTAGCCTCCCTTACTTACTTTACACTTCTTCCCCAGCACTCCCCAGTGCTGCAAACTCCACCCGGAGGCCGTATTTTTCTACTCGGTATTACGAGTGCCTAGGATTCGCTCGTGAGAGCCAGTGTGGAGTCGGGTTTTGGGTACGGCTTCACGATAAGATAAGACACCAGACCGGTACCGAAACATGACAGAAGCGAGCTTAATTATGCTGTCCCTCAGGCATGTGAGGGGGGAAAAGGGTTGGGCTCGCTCGCACGCCAAAGAACGGAAATAAATTCTTGCTCGCACTACCAATTCACGGCTATGCATTGCCGATTTGGCCACCCTTCCCTGTTTCTCATGCTACCTCCAGCGCTTGCGTGTTGCTTTGAGCTTAGCGCTCATACACAGCCACCAGCGATGCCGCATACACGGGAATAATCCTGGCCAGGAAATGTAAATACCTACGGCAACACAATTTTGCCTGCGATTTTCCGAGAGCTCATTACAAAATGTTCTCCCTTTCCCATCGAAAGCACTTCCAAAAACTTTGCCCCCTCTCGCTGTGGCGGTACATACTCCGAGCTTTATCCACATGGAACGAATGTCCCTGCTCGTTGCCGTCCTCGTTTGACTTCAATACTTATGTGATATAAGCTAGTCCGGGGACTGAACAGTATCGCAAAGCTGATGTAGACACTTTCGGCTTCCCAAAATATTCACTCTACACTCGCTGAAGCTCTTGCCCGTACTGGGACTGCCTCCCAAAAGTGGGAACACATATCGAAATGTTCATATTCATTTAAAACGAAATAAATTAAAAACAGGTTTTTCGCAACGCTGTGTGTTCTTCAGCGGTGTAAAGGGGTCAGAGTAACTTCAAACTGTTTACGGCTCTCGGAAAAGGATTTGCCATCAAATATACATTAATAGTATATTGCCGCTCGAACGCGCTTTCATTACAGCTGTATGTTATTAAAACACATTGTCCGCAGGTAGCACAAAATGGGCGGGGAAAGTTCTGAGATATATAGGCTTGCTTACTATACTTTACAAATTAAACTGTTAATTTTTTTTGCAACGCCTAAATGTATGCTATGTACAATAATTATAGCCGAAGAAGGTGTTCTGGAAACGTGCGTCCCGTGTTAGGAGTTGGTTGCTTTAAACAAATAATTTTATGATATTTATCACTTAATTCATAAAGCTGCAATCAATAGTCAAGAACTACTTTTTTATTATTACGCAGTAATAAAGCGCCTGAATGATGGCAATAAATTATCTTTTCCATTATTTTGTAGGTCTTGGATCAAAAATTTTACTACTTATTTACTTACTCACTTACATTTCCATCTTACTTCTTTGTCAACAACCTTTCTAATATTTCAATTTTTACATTGCCAGATACGTTTATTTATCTTTTTTAATTCGCATATTATATCAATCGCCTAAATGTATACTATATAACATGTTTTCAATGCCCTTATATCAGGCAACTCTCTTCGTGTTAAAATTGTTCCATTTTGGAAATCATTTAATTTCTTTAAAATAACATATTTAAGATAAAAATAAGCCGAACAAAAATATCATGCCACATTAACTGTCAAAGCCTAAAATCATGGCGCCATCGAGCAGCGTAAACCAACCTACCATGCCAATTTTGTGTAGCTCATGAACGCCTCGCACGCTCCGTTGCCATAACAAATGATACGGCAAAGCTGCTAATTGCTTCCCTAGAAGCAGTGACATGATCGATTCGCGGTTTGAGACGATTATCAGTTCGGCAAACATCGCGCTGACACTAATGCTCGCGCTGCCTGGAAGCAATCCTTCTGGCGTTGCTAGAAATGCTTTCTACAAATATCTTCATTTCACCTCACCCCATGCGCCAATGTTTGTTAACGTTCGCTCGAGCATTATACTCGCCTACACGTTCCAAACGATAATACATCAGATATGATAATCAGTCTCCATGAAAAAAAAAATCAACCAAAAAGGGACGCACGTACTGGCGTACAAAAATAATTCTAACCAGCAACCCATCAAACCAATAGGCCAATAATTGCAAAATAAACAGTGTTGATTTACCCCGAAATCATGCAACAAAATGAACTTCCATCCCTAATGCCCATTTGGTGTAGATACACACTTCCTCTACTTCTTGGTAGGCAGTGCAGCTTTTTCCTCTACTTTGGCACAAATTTGGCGTTCTTCGGATTATTACCACAAACATTTACGCGTACCAGGAACAGGACCGAGAGCCTAGTCGACTGGAAATGAGCCGGACGGGAATGGGTGGAATATTGCGGCGGTGTAAATATTTGCCATTCACTTCAACACCCTTCGCAACAGTGCGAAAACGACAAACTCGAGCCGGTTCTTTTTTGCCCCTTTATAATACTGAGGCGAGCGTTAAACCGTAACGACCCAGCCATCCCATTCCACCGCAGTTGACCCGTATCATTATCCGTTCGTTAGCGTGGATGGTTTGATCTATGGTAAAAAGATCATGCTTTCGGTAATATGTTGTAATATGCTTCTCACAATAATGGGGGAAAATATTGCCTAGCTTGAAAATTGGCTTTCAAGGCGTAGCAGTTGCGATTAAAATTACCCTACAGTGCATCCTTGCAGGGCGAGATGTATAACAACCTTCCAGCAGTAAGCCCCAACCATCGCATAGGCCTCCTTAATTTGAAATCACCAATCAACAATAAACGGCAATGAAGAAGGTTACCAAGAATTGCTGCAAGATACTAACGCTGGCAAGCAGGAATCTTTCACAATAGATACTAATCAGATTCCAAGAAAATCGCACACAAAGCAGATGAAGCTTTTGCTCCATCCTGGAAGCCGTTGCTGCACAGAAGAAAGGAACGGATTACGTATGGCTTCTGGGAGCTCTGAAATGGCTCCACACTGGCGTTGGACGATTTTTGCGATTGTCTGCATCGACCACTTATAGCTGAGCTTCTGGATGGATGGGAAGGATTATTACCTTTAAATATCGGTACGGTAATTAATCACGCATTTGCCACCCATCTACCCACTGACTGGGAACACTGAGTAGTGATTTTAGCTAATGAACTTCCAGCAAGAATTAAATCCATAATAAGCACCAGCATCATGTCATCGCCTGATAGCTATTTAAATGCTATCTTTATGGCACGTAAACATGCAAAACGATGATGAGGCGTTGTTGTAGTGAGTTGTTTCTTTTTTGTTTGTAGAAAAGTACTTTGCTCTAACTTTTCTTGTAATGTCCTCTTCTTTCAATTAGAGAAAATGGAGAAAATTACCACAGAATCGACAATCATTATGAAGATTTTCTTCTCTTTGCAGTTAATTTAATTTCTACTTTGTAACGATGATTGCGCTTGGTCTAAGCCTACCTATGCATGACATTAGTTGAACTAAAATCTGGAATTGAAATTTACACGGTCAGAAAATGAGACTACAAACAACAAGCCAGCGACCAAACGAAATGTATTAAAACTAAACCAATGAAATGCACATTGCATAGCTTCAGGCGCTACTCTAATCGATTGTTGGTGTCGCATTTAATTGAATAAATTGGATAAAATAATACAGGAGGCATATATGACAGTAGCAACGATTTAATTTATTACAAAAATAAAAGAATGATTTGTTAATTATAGGCAGTACCCGACTTTTCAACGAACGTTGCAATCCAAAATTAAATCAATTCGTTAACAATTTTTAGTACAACTTAATTTCATTATAATAGGAGCTTATTTTCTATCTATACACCTTAGTAATTTATATTAATAAAAGAATGTTTATTTGATTAAAGACTTAGTAATATGTTTTTAACAAACGATGCCATACACAATTAAATTAATTCGCAGGCGATTTTTAGTACAACTTGATTGCATTACTTTAGTAATGTATTTTCTATCTACGCAGCTTAGTAATTGGTGTTAACTATTACTGGTTTTATTGATATTATCATTTATATGTTATATGTAGTCCAATTAGGTCACACAATACCTATAAGTTAAACATTTTTATCTAATCCACTCACTTTCTTTCCATCCAAATATCCTTTCTTTGGAGCCTTATGCGTACAATCTTTTGTCCACTAAGCTGCTATTTTGTGAATATTAGCACATCGATGAATGGATGCACATCGGAAACGCTTGTCCCAGCACAATATCCCCTTTCTAGCTAGAGGCTAAGCTCTTAAGCATGAAAGGATAATATTCTTTAATTATCCTCTACCTCATCAGCATCAACCCCCTTCTCGCTACCCAAGCAATGGCAGATAATTGTTACCATACTGTTCGGACAGAGCCCGCTCCCAAAACAATGACAGCAGCAGCACACCTGCCACTGCACTGACGTATTCAGTCTACCGTGCTTATCTCACTTCATAGGAGAAGCGGAACGAACAAGGAAACCGTACCGCACGAACGCCCGATAGGCAGCCGGTAGCATCTTTTCCGTTGACGAATGTCACACTCCTGCAGCTTGCAACGCTCAGACTGTCGGGCCTGTCACTGCCTCGCCTCGCCTCGCTGCGCACACCCTTTGGTAGTGCCCGTGCCAACTTGACAGGTTCGGAAAAATCTTGCACTGCTGATCGTTGTTTTGAGAGAAATGCCACTCACAACCAGGTGCACCAGCAGCATGCCTTGTCTGCACAGGGATGCCGTCGACTTTGCCATCGAAATGAATTTTCCACCCACTTCCCGTTCCCTTCCAGCGCTGTAAAGCACTTACCAATACCGCAGCTGGCACCGCACCTCCAATGCCTGCCGAACCTGTCAATTTCGAGCAGAAGCAAGCGAAGAGAAAAGTTAGTCGTCAAGCCGGTTTGTGGGTAAACTCTGCTCATCAAAGGCCTACCCGAGCGAATGCTCGACTGACGCGTTTTGCAACTGCCCGGGCCTGACACAATGTGGATGTGGGTGACCTGGAACTGTTTGTTTCCTACGGTGGTTGCTAAATACGCCTGCGAAGGGTGCGAGGAATATAAAGGGAAGAGCGATTGGTTTGCTTCATGTCCGCTCCGGGGATTGCTTGTGTTCTAGTTTTGCTTTTCTGCCAGATAGGAAGCCACCCTCGCACCGACAAGTAATTGATGGTATAATTCAACTAGTAGATCTATATTTGGATCGGCTCTGCATAGGTTATACTTCTCTGTCAGATTTGTTTTCAATTTAAATAGCGCTTTAAATAAACTGCACTACAAGTAATTATTGATATGCTTCAAATTTTAAAGTACATTTAATTCTTAAAATCTGATCAATATATGCGCCTACAAGTATGCGATCAGTGTAGCAACAATACACTTTTTAGCAGTGGTATTTATTTTTCCACTATTGCTGTCTGTAGAAACCGTTCTCGAAACGAAAACAGCATACGGAACCGTGCATCGAGATCTTTTTTTCGGCCTACCCATTTTACCGCCAACCTTTGCCCTATCCTAGCTCTAAGCAATCTTGAAAGCTTTCACCCTACTCATGGTGCATTTGCTTCGCTTATTGCACTAAAAATCAAACCCCAACCCTTGTCACCGCTCATGTGTTCATCTCCCCCCGCATCGGTGTGGGCCAGCTGTGGTGAACATCCTTCTGAAAAATGTACTTCGAAAGCACTTTACTTTTCCGTTTTCTTTTTGTTGCGCTTACACATTTTCATTTCACAAGTAAAAAAAAAGCAAACTGAAAAACCTACGAAAACTTTTCCCGCAGCACCGTGAGCGTGACGGAAGCCGCAGAAAAATAGAAGATAAATTTCCCACTTGCTCCGGTTCGCGCTGGGCAACTCATGGTGGGCTCTCCCCAACCCACACCCATTTCCAGCTCGATTCGATAGCGAGAAACATTTCCTTCTTGGGCCAAAAATCCATCAACCCCATCCCCGGGGCGATGGTGAGCGGGCCCGCTGGACTCTAAAATGAAAAGATCAATTCCGCTTTACGGGCTCTCGTCCCGCCGACTCCCGTCCCGCTACTAAATGCCGCCTTTTGCCGCAACAGGAACGCTGATGAATCCTTCCCCGGTAATGGGCGCTGCGAACGAAAATGAGCTACTGCGATCGAACGCTACGGCCAGGCCCGCTGCTGGTTTGCGGGCCAGCGAATTGGGCGGCGTTTGATGGAGGTGTTTTTTCGCTTCATCTATATTATCTTTCGCTCGCGCCTCTTTCCTGCTGGCGTTCGTTCTGGGTCGTGGGACGTGGGATGCAAGAAACTAGAGGGTTGTGAGCGAGGATATAATCCCTTGATTTGTGCCATGATATTAAGGTGAAATATTGCATAAAGCCAAACCGCAAGCCAACTCCTACAGCTGACTCCATTGATTGGACGGAGCAGGCAGACGCGCAGTGGTTCGATTTGGGCTTTAATTCTACTGATAGCGTTTGTGACAGGGCGCAACGTTCGGAAAGCGGTACGTTCCGTTTGATTCACTGCCTTCGCTTGGTTTATTACTTTGAACGAGCGAAAATGTTATTAAGTTCGTTTGGAGATGGGCATTGCAATTAAGCAGAAGTAATTTGAAGGGGATAAAAGAGACAAATAGAAATACTTTATTGAAACACACTAGTTGGTGAATTGAAGTTGTGTTGTAAAAATGTACACAAATAATGTAATCATATAAAAATGAGGACTGTTAATAGTAAAATGCAAATATTGAGAATATCAGCAAAAAATGACATTTTCTAGAAAGTATATTATAATAACTAAAATAATTTTAAAAAAAACTATAAAACAAAATGGTAATTTCAATCAAGAAAAAACATTGTCAAATTATTGCATTACACTTTGCTGGCTGACTGGTATACTAAAGAGATTTTGGTCCATGTGAACTCTTTCGTTACAAACCTTTGCATTTAAAAAAGTAACCTTTTTCACATGGCTGTTGAAAAAAAAACAAAAGAGAGAGATAATTTCTTTCCATGAACATCCTTTGAAAGAGTATTATTAAGGCTTTCTTGCAGAAATAAATCTACGACCCTGCGAGCTGCCTTTCGTCAGTTATTCACCACGACGGACGAAGACATTTTGATTTGACGCAGATGAGGGATGTTGGACCTATTCGCGTAGTATGATGTCATGTCGAAATTCAGCTTGAAATAATCGTATTAAGTTTTGGCGTCATTGCTTGCCACTGCGAAGCCTGTGGACCCGATTACTGGTTCCTAATATGTTTGACCATGTGTCCCAGGTAATTATTTCAATGTTTGACGGATTGCATCGATCTCTC
This sequence comes from Anopheles merus, assembly GCF_017562075.2. Lineage (NCBI taxonomy): Eukaryota > Metazoa > Arthropoda > Insecta > Diptera > Culicidae > Anopheles > Anopheles merus. The sequence continues at coordinate 48,767 of NW_024427869.1, forward strand.
GGCCAAGCTAAAGCAGCGATTGTGCCTTGTCTTCATTTTTAGTCAGTTAGCTTAAGTCGCTCAGGGTCGTCGGCCATATGGAACCGTGCATTCTTTCGATGCTCTAATTGTTGTCTAATAATGGGGCCCTTTCCGTTTGAAGTTCGTAGGCCGAAATTTCAGCCTGTCAGCTGTTTGCATTGTATAGCAGTTTTCGAGCAGCTATCTAAGGCTGCGCTCTGGCACCAATCGAACACGACATCCGACTCGAACAAACCCATATAAACATATGGAGGTGCACTGTCAGACACAAACAAACAAACAAGACAAACATGTCAAATCCCATATATTTTTCATGTTCGATGTCGTGTTCGATTGGTGCTAGAGCGCCGGGTAAGGTTATTTGAACAAAAGTTTTCACCCATCTTGTCAAAAAGTGATATTCAATTTTGGTTATAACAAACATGCTATAAGACCATACACTTTGATTCCAGATTCGATTACCTGATTTCTTTAATGCACCTTGGGATAAATGTAAACAAAACCATGTTTTCGAGCAGGTACTCGAATCTAATTCTAGCTTTGAGGCTAGAATAATCTAGACTGAAAATTGCAGGCTAGTTTTTTGTGTGGTTTTGTATGGAGTGTTTACATGATTTCACCCTCCAACTGTCAAACTCCATACAAAAAATTAACTAGAATCGTGAAGGCCCCCAATGTCAAGAAGTTGTAGATACTGAAACAGGCGTATACAACGTCTACAAACTGCTGCAAAGTATCCGTTTGAGACGCTACCTGAAGCAGCTTTTGAATGAAAATCGTAATGAATGAGGTAAAAATGTAAAATTATTTAATAGTATTAAACAGAGACGAATGTAATCTACTTCTTCATTCCTGTCAAACAAAATAGAATTCAAATTAGCTACATGCATGCACGTAAATGGATGAAACTATAAATACAACCCATAACAAATCGTTATTATTGATTGGTTCTTCAATACCCCGTTCCAGATATAATCTCTGTCTGCTCTCTTTTTAGACTTACCTTACCCTCATGAAACTAATTTTCAAGATCAATTTGCTGCTGCCACATCATTGCCGGGTGGCACCAATTTGAGCGTTTGCATTGGCAATCCTTCCTCTTCGAAAGCAACACCAAACATTCTCCCGATATTGCTGGTCATCATCAACGTAAGCCCAGGTAGGCACTAGGATCCAATCGAAACGATAAGGAAATCCAATGCCAGACCACTATAATTGCCACTCGTTTGTCTTCAATGTGTGTGTATGTGTGTGTATGTTTGTCTGTTGGAATGGAAAGAAAAACTCGATCTTCTCCTCGGCTCGGCTCCAATTAGAAAAGCTCCGACAGTGAAGAATATGAAGGAACAGCTGCGGGTTGCATGTGTGACTGCATTCGGTACTGCCAAGACAGCACACACCACTGGGACGGCACAGACACTCGCTTGAACTTTGAGACGAGCCCTGATGTCGATGATGGGATCGTTTGCATTAGTTAGTTTGCAAAATCCTAATTAATGCGATTATACACCGCCCCACGGCTGGAAGAAGGGTCCGTATAAGGAAGTTCCCCTGCTCCTAACCTTCCGAAATTACCTGCACTCCCCATTCCCCCCAAAACTTTATTCGGAAATATCCGGAAGCATGTATGTCCACCACTGAAAGCTGCCGTGTTTTTAGCCAATCGGATATCCCCCGGTAAGGATGGATGCCGGCAGACGGTGGAAGGTTTTTCCTGCAAATGTCGGTTACGGGACGATGACGACGATACCGGCTGCCTGCTATTTAGCCTTTAGGCAAACAAAACCCATGCAACCCACCCCCCAAAGAGATTCTACTGCTGATGCGCTGCTGATTGCAGTTTGGAAAATATTTGCATTTAGCTTACCGGAACCAGCTCTCACTTACAAAACCCCAAACCCAGCCAAAACAGGGAGCCGTATCCGTTGGGTTGGGTCAATAATGCTGCAGCTGTGAGGGAAAGGTTCCGAGGGTTGCAACACGGAAAGCACATGTGCATACACCACCGCCAGAGAAGCACACGTACAGCTCTGGCTACCAGCAAAAGACGGAACCCGAAGTCATTAGACAACGGTACACCCCGTCACCTGTCGGTTCGTCACGTCACAAATGCAACGCTGCCTGGCTGGTCAATTGCGTTCTCCTTAGATTGCTGCTGGAACAGCAAAAATTGTATTCAGGAGAGAGAGAGAGAGCAAAAAAACACTCCCCATGTTTACATCCAACGTTGCTTTCACTTGCTGTGGCAAGGGAAACGAATGTATTTGTTATACCACAGCAGAGAGAGAGAAAGGGAGAAAGAGAGAGACAAAGAGCGGATCACCTGACTGTAAGTGCCAGCGGGGAGAAGGTAGACGCGGCACGATGAAACTTTGCACTGTCCAAACTATAACAACTTTTTCAACAACTTGCTCAACAACCATCGACTATCGATATACGCGTTTCGATACGGTCGGGCACTGAAGGGGCATTGATTGAAGTTTCATTTTCAGCTCTCACGGTCGTATTTTTGCAAGATGGTTTGTACTGCAGTGGTTCGCAAACATTGCCAGAATCGTGGCAAATAAATGCGGACTATTAGGGGCAAATAACATGAGCAGTATTTTTGAATAAAAGCATGTAGATAATTTACTGCATACTTTACGGCGTTTAGAGACATGTTTGTTTAACGATGTTATCTACATTTAGGCGAAGTTTTTAATTAAAGTTCACTCACTGTTGTTAGGGTTCAGGTTTTCATCATGCCAATATTTTTAATTTACTTTCCCTTATTATACGAATTATTTTAAATACATCAACGCGCAGGCTTTTTGATATCGTAAAACCAGCTTCACACCCCCTGCAGCTATGCACCAACCAACCGTGGATCGAAAATCAACGAACTACCACTCAACTTTTGCACCGTGAAGCTTACGCTGCATACTTTCCGGGGCAAACCGAAAGTCCTAGTGTCGAAATGAAAAATTGCCAGATGAAACTGGAACCTGCCGGACATGGAGTTGCCCGTGCGCTGGAAATGTAAATGCAATGTGCAAAGTTTTGACCTACTGCAACTATTTCGCTTCGGTTTCGATATCCGATAGTTTCGGTTTCGATCACTGCTCGGTATCGTTTTATCCCTGTATATGTGTGGGCTTTTTTTTTTTCTTTCCAAAGGGATGATGAAGTTTATAGGATTTTGTATACTTTTTAACGCATGATACAGTAAAAAAATGCTGTTGACTTTTAGCAGTTCTTTTTGGATGTTAACAGCGTTGTTCTGCATTGCATACCTTGAGGCGTTTAAACATGTAGTAAATAATGGAATATTTATGCATTTTTTAAATTATGTTTTATCGTTATAATAATACTATCACTATCACTTTCTTAAACTCAATTCAAGCAGGAACAATTGAAGCGGACGTCAAAAATGACATAAAATGGTGATTTGCTTTACTGAGCAGCACCTTTATGGAATAAATTAAAGTAACCGTTGTATGTAGACAACTCCCGTTTCTCTTCGATTGAGCTTGAGCAAGTGACTGTTTAAGTCGAAAAACATATTTCTTTCCCTCTTCCACACACATTCATTGATCTCACGCTATACCCAATGCAGAAATGACAAAACACAATATTGCAAAACTGCACCAGCCTCTGCATTGAATCTGGTACGTTCGTTCAAAATTTCACCCGATTGCATCGGACACCAAACGTGAAGCAGCGAGCGAAACATGATGAGGGAAGAAAATCACAACCACGCCAGAACATACGCTGACAGAGGGTATTTCAAATCACCACCGAGTCCTGAGCCCACCGCCAACACGCACACGACCGGTCCGAACAAAGATCTTGCAAGTATTGCCATCGGCCAGTGTTAAATTGCAATCTTTCCGCTTCACTTTTCAATTACGAATTCATTACGGTCCGGCCCTGTACTGTTCCCCTGTTCAGGCTCACGCGCTTATCACACCCGTCTTGCATGCGGGGACCACCAAACGGGACCAGCAACGCAGCAATGGCAGAAGTAGCAGCAGCAGCATTAGCAGTACAGTGCACTGGCAAATGGAACTGGCCCACCAAAGTACCACGTGATCCTATATTGCACAGTGACCGAGTTCGGCGGACAGATGCGGCAGACACACCCGGTCGTTCCTGTGAAGAATCTCGCTAGTGCAAAGGACCGAGCAGCCTTGCACACCAGCTTGGACAATTTACCTTCTACATACGCTTATGACTGATTGAGCACGGTGAATAGGGCAAAGCGAAATAAAGGGACTGGAAGAATTATCGAATTTCAGTCCGCTGTTCCCGGGTAGGTGAAGTGTACGTCTGTGCTGTCGGCTATGGTCGGTTTTGATTTATTTGATTAATTTTTCTTATTCGGTTTGGCGTAAAGATCTTATGTTTAAAATATATGAATCAAATAGTGTCGTTTTTGCTTCTTATCGTCCTTGCTAAGCTTTTGAAAATTTGCATTTTTGTGCTGCAATTTAGGTAATTAAAAGTCATATTAGACTATTTACGACATAAATAAGCAGTTGGAAATTTCCATTCAAAAGCAATTTATAATCATTTCAAGCATCATATTCAGTGCAATGCTTTACCAAAGTTCTCGTAATCAATGGAGACGCCTAGTGCCCTTCAAGCTTTCAAATAACAAGACTTGCATTTCCACCACCAGAGATGTCAAACATCCAGTTCAGGGACAATACGCTGTGACCCAAAAAGAATATTCGACTCATGTAAATCTTTTAGGGTTTCCATTTGCTCCTTTTTAATATATTGAAACTCATACATCAACGCAGTAGAAAAAAGAGAAAATTTCTGTTAAAAAAATACAATTCCATATCCAACAACAATCACATACACAAGGCTGTGAGGCTGCCATGTGAGAATTTCTTTAAAAAAATTGTGAGACAAATCCTGTTTTATACTTTTTACATATTTTAAATTCTCAGTAATGTCACACCACATTACTTAAGCTTCAGCACGTGTTGAGTTTGACAACGCTGGTCCTGCACATTGCAATATTAATTCTGCCGCCATTCTACCTTCCAATTCCTCAACGCTTTACACCTTCAAGCATTCGGTTCCGATCCGACCAAGATTTACTGCCACCTTGCAAGATATCAATCTCGCTATGCACAGCTTAAGCCGGCCATTCTATCTTCATGTGCAAGCTTTACGCATCATTAAATTTCATACCCAGCAAAGCCCACCGGCGCCCCTAGGTTCGTGGTCGCACAGTACGCATCCCTGCCAATTGTACATCGATCTTCGCCTACACATAGATCTCGTTACATCATGCAAGCGTGCTCGTTGCACTGTTCACCAAGCTTCCGGAGTTACTTCGTGACTTCCTGCTAAGAAATCGTCGCTTACAGTTACACCAAAGGCGCAGACAGTATCATAGTAACTGGTTTCATGGCAACTGGAAATACTGCAAGATATACAAGGTGCAGTAAGGTTGCTCAATTATGCTAATTTGTGCATCGCTATAGTTGGTTTAGTTTCGATTCGACGATAGGTGTAGGTTTCAAGGTAGCGATGAAAAACAACATTTCCGGGACAGAATAAATGTAAATGCAATCGCGATGCAAATCACCCCTGCCAACTCTAATCATAGTGTAGCTATGAGAGTGGCTTTCAGCTGGTTTGTTGTTATTCTATTGGATGTTGTTTTTAAGTATAGTAAAACAACATTAAAATTTGTGTTAATATATGTTGTATTGTGGCAATGGTGGAGAATGTATAAACGATTCCACAAATATAAAAATCCATCCGATTCAGTTCTATTGCCTACATTTAGGCGCTTCTTGGATAGGTTTGCGCAGCAAAATCCTGTATTAATCAACACTATTTTTTCACATGTCACTGTCACATTCAATCTTCCCCTTTTCGATGATTCATTTAATTAAATCACATCTTTTTCGACTCTCTCTCTCTCCTTCTTTTCAATGACATCTACAGCTGAACCAATTTTGCAGATAAAGCAAATCCACAGCTCGCGTGTGCTCGTTTCGAGTGTTTCTTTCCACGTCAGCTAAATTTCAAACGTTCCGAACAGCCTATCTTTACCAGTCGTTCGGTCCGGCACCACTCAAGTAATAATGCGAACATGTGATGGGATAGCCTGTGCCCGGGGCAGCTGAGCCGAAAGCAATGGCAACACATGTCGACGATTTATTCACTTTGGCGGATGGGGTGAATAATAAACTGCTGACCAGGAAGGAAAGTAGAAACAGTGAAGGAATGACTAACATTGAACCTTTACATCCAAGTTAAGACGTATAAGCTTGATAGTGTTTGTTCTGCTGGAACCGTACATTCTATGAATGAGCTGTTATGTTCATTTCGAAAGCTATTTTTTTTTTCAAAGTTTTCTAACTAACTAACTAATGTAATTTTAGATTTTAAAGAACTGGCCAAACGTCAATCCATCGACATTTAAGTTTTATAAATAGCTTCTTGGCAGATTTTCGTTAAATAATTGTAAACTTGTTGTACATGTAGCATACCTTTAGGCGCATCCCTTAAAAACAATTACGCCGGGAAGTATGCAACTCAACGAAATGTTCTTTTTAATAATTTTGAAAATTAAATTATATTATTATAATTTAAATTATATAATAATTGGGTACAGAATATAACAATAAATTAAAAAAAACTAATATTAAACATTTAGCATTATTCTGGTGCTTATCAAAAGCTAACAAAACAAGAAAAAACACAAGACGAACCACATGCCGTATTACTCCACAATGCTTCATTATTTTACAATTATCATCCCGAGAAAGACCACATTACAGTAGATAATTTTCCTTGCTGGTGACCCATAAAACTGACCGACCGATTCATTCCTTCCCCCGCACACACATTATGCTGTACTTACCGGCAGTACGGATGATTGGTCAAATATTTGAGCTCGGTTGTCATATCATTCGACTGAAAGATGCTCTCCCCGGCTGTGTACGGAGACCGGGCAACGTATATCGCACTGAACCGGCACTGTCGGCCACAGCAGAGTAAACAACGAGCAAATAGAGAGTGTATATTTGTGTCTGCGTTGTTGCGCAGCTGTCTTTCGTTCGCATTGTGCCGGACCATTCCCCAATCTCCGTGT